>NC_081443.1:10037464-10080317 GCF_007210705.1 Tigriopus californicus
TGAACCTTCTATTCCGTCCCCCAAATCGAACGTTCATAGAATTTCTAGTTTTCAAGTGCTATTTTTGGCGCGTTTTGGGGCTAATNCTCTCGGACGCAGGTCGAGGCCATTCCACAAGTTTTACAAGCCGGGGATTGCCTGGTGGCGGCCGAAACCGGTTCGGGTAAAACCTTGGCTTTCGTCGCCCCTGTTTTGCAACGGATTCTCTCAAGTGAGGCCAATCCTCATCGACCGGCGACGGGCGCCCCTTTGGCCCTGATCCTGACCCCTGGCCGAGAATTGGCATACCAAATCTTCCAGGTGGTCCAGAGTCTAGGGTCAAGGTTGGGATTGCGCAGCCATTTGGAAGTGGGATTGGGTCATGGGGTTGCGCCCCACCCCAAAACCAGTATTCAAGGAATACCGTTGGATATCTTGGTGGGTACCTTTGGTGCCGTGTCCAATCAGTACGCCCGTAATTGCTACACCCGAAGTTCGGTGCGTCAGATTGTGTTGGACGAGGCGGATACGTTGTTGGATGACACGTTCAATCCGGACACGATGCCTTTCTTGGATCAATTCCGGGAGACTCGAAATCAAACGGTCCAACGCATTTTTGCCGCTGCTACTTATCCCACGAGCTTGGATACCGTTTTGGGCCATGTGGTGTCGTCCAACGACCTCAATGAGGTGGTCTCCCCAGGGTTACACATGCCTTTGACCCATGTGGAGCAGAAATTTATCCGGGTGAGCCGAGACGGCCGCTTGGAGTACCTGGCCGAATTGCTGGTCCAGGATCAAACCCGGGGCAAGTCCACTCTAGTTTTTAGTAACACCAGTCACCAGGCCCGTTCTATTGCTCGATACTTGAATGATCAAGGTATCCAATGTGCCGAGATTCACTCAAACTTGAACCACTACCAACGAACCAGCAGCTGGAGTAAATTTGTGTCAGGTGAGGTGAAAGTCATATCGGGTACGGATGTGGCTTCACGGGGCTTAGATTCACGGGACATTGGACATGTGATCAATTTTGAATTCCCGCAAAACATGTCAGACTACGTGCATCGGGTGGGCCGAGTGGGCCGAATGGCTTCCGTTCAACATCCGAAAATCACGAATTTTGTGCGGGGTTTTATACAAGTGAATCTGGTGCAAAAGATTGAAACCGCCATTCGACGCAATACAGAGTTGCCTAATGTGAATAACAACATCATCCGCATCATCAAACAGTTTCAAACCAAAAAAGATATGCCTTCAAGATTTCAATTTGAGCCGTGATTTTAACCAATAAAAAAAAAAAGAAACGTACCTATCTTGTAGACAATTTCAATTCTTTAAACTTCCTGGTTCAATTCGTTAATGGTATAGTCTTGGTTGTACAGAGAAACTATTTGAGATTGTTTTCGTTTAAATCTCACACCCGGGTTGAAATCTAATTGCCATGCACGGTGGTGTCAACCTATTTTCATGGAAAAATTCCCTCCAATACTTAACCGACGTTTTCAAAGTCTTTAAAGAGAAATTTCTTTTCACTTCCGGATTTACCTGTCTGGCACTCGAATGTAATAGGATAATCTCACAATGTTAAAAAAAAAAAATAAAAGACAATTGTAAGGGTTTTAGTTGGGTTATTTTTACTGGTTCAAGCACAAAGGTGTGAATCAATGCAATTACAATGACTTTGTAGGGAACTAAATATTGGTGCAAGAGGAATATAATGGGGGAATCCATGGGTAATACTAGCGTTTGCGTACTTTAAGTAATTTCATACATGTTTTACAACACACAATAACTAACTGTGATGAAGTTTTGGTTATCTCACATAATTCAAACCCATAAAAGAGACTACTGTCGGAATTCGCCTAGGCCCTAGGATTTCAACTCACCCAACCTCTACCTACCAATGCTCCTTTTTTTCTTCTTCTTCTGCGTTTTCATTAATGAAGTGGTTTTGTTATTCGAGAAAGGTCATTTGCTAGCCAATAGCTTAATTTACCAGTTGTGCAGGAAGTACGGAGTCTAGTACGGAGTTTGAGAAAGACTTCAAGGCGGCAAAAAACTGTCGAAAGGATTGGCTATTCGTTCCATGGTGAAAGAAGGCACTGAATGGAAAGTCAAAACGAGTCTGTTATGGTTTTCTTATGTAACGGGAATTGATACCATGTACCAAAGATGACCTTACCTTTAAAAAGTACTTGTACTTATACATATATTCAAATCAAACCATGGAACAATGCCCCGTCAATCCATTGAAGGCAGCGCCTCACCCATCAGAAACCATACCTTAACAGCCGATGAGCTGTCAACCATTTGCTCTGTCAACTGGTCTGCCTGGCTGGCTGGCTGGCAATTCACTCTCTTGGTCCGGCTTCCCCCCTGATATAACTAACGACTGGTGTCAAAACCCTGCTTATTACATGGCCAAAATAAAGTATTTTGTCACAACTACAAACCAGCCATTTTCCAATAAGCAGCACTCATTCTATGGTAATAGAACAATTAGAATATGAATCTGACATCGAAAGTGCTGAAATGGCAGAAGAGGACGTTTGTCTGACTAAATAAACAAGATACGCGCAACCTCTGGTTAGAAAAAACGAAAAATAAGACATGGCCCAATAGCCCCCTTACGCTGCTCGAAATATGTTTTACGTTCGGCACTCCAGAGGGCGCTTTGTCATTCAGCCTCTAGCAAATAAAGGGCCGATGGGGCCAATTCCTTGTTATTGAATTATAATGCGTTTGTGTTGTTATTGGCTAATTCTATCAAAATCTTATTTATAATTAATGCCTCGGGTCACATAATGTCCGGAAAAGAAATTGCGTTCAAGGCAAGGCAATAGCAGTTTATGTAGCAATCTACCGTGCCTCTTCCCGTTTTCTTTGGGCCGTGTGACGTTGCAAATAAGGGCCCTTATAACAACCAGCCTCATTGAGAGCCACTAAGCACTACCAAGTAATAAAGCTTCAGCCCCAACTATAATAATAGTGCGCCGGACGACCCACCAAACCAGTCGCCCACACGATGGAAGTGGACAAAGACGACAAAGACGACCTAGGGGTGGCGGGTAGCGGGCTCCTAGGGGCGGCTGGGTCCGATGACGTGGGCGTAACAGAAGGCTCGGCCGCCCTCGGTGGGCCGCTCCAAGACGAGAAAGACACCCAAAGCAGCGAGTTCGTGCTCCGATCCGATAGTGTGCGGTCCTACGCTGAAAGCATCGGATTGAGCACCAATCAGATCGGCGAAGAGGCCGTCAAGGATCTGACCCACGATCTCACTTTCCGGTGGGTAGACAACCCAGACTGACCAAGAACCACTGTCATAGGGACCAGAAGGCTGGGATCGAGAATGGACATATTAAGAGTCAGGTCAACGCTTGGCCTTCTTCTGCTTCTTCTTCCTATAATAAGATTAACCCCAGGACGTTACGACGACTTGGCATGTTGATCCGGTAGCATCTTTCAAGTCAGACTTGGACAAATTTTTAGATAGCATTCCAGATCAACCCTACATTCAAGGATTAGCTCGGTCTGCCAACTCAAATTCGTTGGTAGACCAAATATCATATAAAAATTGAAAGGTAATAAATAGACGAATTATAATCTTTCATTTTAATAGTACTGGGGATTACATTCCCTGTAGCGGTTAGAAAAGCCCGTGAAAAACCAAACCAAAAAAAAAAAAAAAAAAATTGTCACCTCAATTGAAAGACTGGTTCAAAAGTTATGCCTCTTCCAAGTTTCTCACCCAATGAATGTGTAGCTAGCTCTCTTGTGGCAAGGGCTTGATGGCCATGAAAGGGTAAGTTCGTTCATTCTGGGCGTGGTGATGCACTGTGCTCGGTGGAGAGGGCGTAACCTTTGATCCAGTCGTTCGATTGAGCTGAAAATTGAAATGCCTTATTGGAGGCGCTCACTGACTGTCTGTCCTCCGCCTTCTTGGAGGGAAAACACCATGCGTGTGGAAACTGCTTCCCAAATGGAAATCCTCGATCCTAGCATGCCTGTCTAAATTCCAGTGGTTCAAAGTCAGGTTACAAGTTACACGGATTTAATCCTCGGGCGACTTCAAACTTATTTCAAGTGTCGGGCACCTATGAACGTTAGTTGGCTATCCTGCCGATGTTAAACTTAATGTAATCTGATGAGTGACGACCTATGAATGAACCTGATTTAAAGTACGGTTCATAGGACTACTCGAAAAATAACAATGCATTTTGACATATTTTCGGCATTATTTCATTCTTCTGCATTATAATGCTTGATTGTGGCTCGGAGACTTTTTTCATCGCTCAGTTTTTTTCGATTATTATTATTTCAGATAATTTTTATGTCGCGAAAGTTGGACAGCAATTGTCTTCCGCATCCAGGAAAATACCTTTTGTGGTAGAAAAAATATCTGAAACAATAATAATTGTTCAATTCCAGGTTTGCTTTTTTGGCTTTTCAGTTCAGCTGAATTTGATAACGGTAGAGCAATCATAACATAATAGTGGAGCCGACGGACCAGCTAATTGTGTTGCTTACCCTATCAGATTACTTGAGTTGTGTATTTCCTTCGGCTCTCTTTTTAAAATAAGATACGTAAATTGGCTGATTTTTTTCCTTCATTCTAGTCTGAGGCAAATCCTGCAGGATGCCAGCCGAATCATGTTCCATGGTAAACGTGAATACCTCATGGCCAAAGATATCGACATGGCTTTGAAGGCCTCGGGTCTGGAACCACTTTATGGTTCAGTGGCCGGAGAACACATTCCATTCCGATTTGCTTCCGGAGGCGGGCGAGAATTGCATTTTGGCGACGACAAGGTGAGACCACTAGACCTAGATCAAACTTCCGTTTAACACGCTGCTTGAGTTCACGATAGGAAATCGAACTAACCGATTTGAGCGCCGCACCCATCCCCAAAGTGCCCATGGGCGTGAGTTTACGGGCCCATTGGTTGGCCATTGAAGGTGTGCAACCGGCCATTCCGGATAATCCTCCGGCTCAATCCAAAGACCAACTTCAACAAGAATCATCGAATCCTTTGACCAAGCTCAACAATCCGGACGCGAAAGAAAACAAGCTCTCCCAAGTCCTTCAATCCAAACCTACCAAGCTCAAGAACATGGAGACCGTACGTGTCATTTCTGCTTCTAATGATATGTTAAAAGTTGTACATCTAATTGAATCACTCGTTCCAGGTCAATGTGAAGCAATTGGCTACTCACGAATTGAGTGTGGAACAACAGTTATACTATAAAGAAATCACCGAAGCCTGCGTAGGGTCGGATGAAGGTCGCCGAGCTGAGGCTCTTCAAAGTCTGGCTTGCGATCCAGGATTGCATCAAATGTTGCCCCGACTCTGCACCTTCATTGCCGAAGGCGTTCGAGTCAATGTGGTCCAACACAATCTGGCCATTCTCATCTATTTAATGTAACAGAAACGTGTGATGAAGATCAATTCGACGTCGGAACTCATTGAGTAAGCATTTGTTTTAGGCGCATGGTGAAGTCTTTATTGGAGAATCAAACCCTTTTCCTCGAGAAATACCTCCACGAACTCATACCGGCCGTTATAACTTGCATTGTTTCTCGGCAGCTTTGCACCAGACCAGATGTGAGTAATTTTCAATTGAGGTCATTTTTTAGATTTTTTTTAGAGTTGACAGGGTTGGTTTGCCATGATGTGATATGCCTGCTTATAGGTGGACAATCATTGGGCGCTGAGGGATTTCGCCTCTCGGCTGATGGCCAACATTTGCAAAAACTTCAATACCTCCACGAATAGTGTTCAAATCCGTATTACAAGAATGTTCAGCGAAGCCATGAAGAACGTGAAGTCCCCATTGGTGGCCCATTATGGCGCCATTGCTGGACTTCAAGAGCTCGGACCTGAGGTCATCAAAGTGTTCATCGTGCCTCATATCAAGTACATCGCCGACAGGTACGCCCTCAACCGTTCGGCGAAGCGGTTCCGGGTTTTTATTCTCGAGTAACCGAATAATTTGTCTTGCAGAGTGGATCAGGCCAACGATCCCAATATCATGGCCAGTTCGATGGGTAACATCGACAAGATTGCCGCCACGCACATTCGAAATCTCATCATCAAGAGTGTCAGTCCAGTCTTGAAAGGCATTCGACCACCCCCTGATATTCTCGAAGAGTATAAAGCAGAATATGGATCGTTCGGTAATAAGACATAGCATTGCGATTCCCAGTTTAAAAGACCTAATGATCATGGTTAAAATTACAGGTTAATTGTCTTTAAAAAAAAAGTTACCTGTTTTTCGTATGGTCTTTTTGAGAGGCATAAATGACAAACCTGGTGATATGGATGATCTTTGCAAAATGGTTTGTTAGGTTGTAACGGAGTGTTCAAATTTCGTTGAAAGTATTCTAAACACACTGATATGCTAATTATATGTTTAGATACGCTAATTATTTATACGCTGTAATATGCTAATTTTAGGTTGAAGATGATCAAATGTGTGAAATTTTGGTCAAAAAAGCGGTTACCTGATAAATCGGGAACTATGTGAATTGATCAAAAAACGTGAAAGCAAAAGATTAGTCCCTCTGTACAGTCAGTTACAGGCCTGATGCGGCTCCTCGTTTCCCTCTGTCTTTTTTTAAATTCTAAATTCCCTTTACTTTAAGCTACTCCTTTTCAAACATTTCTCCTCTTCTTTTTTTTTTTTTTTTTTATATGACCGTGCTTTTCTAAATTCTTCTTTTGTTCAGTTCATATTTCTCCTCATTTAAAGAAATGAATCCAGAAATCATATGTCACTTGATTCCTTTTAAAAACTACTCGCTTTCCTTAAGATTGAAGTATGCAATTGATTAACTATCCAAAAGGGTTCTTTGTTTTATTTTCTTTACAAAGATCAAAACGTAATCGAACCCACAAAATCCAATTTTTCTGCACCTTGGGCAAGTACAAAACTCAATATTATATCTCAAAACCTTCCTCTCTTGCGGTTTGAAAGGAGAAAAAAATGTCACGGATTTCATCACATGTACTCGTTGTTCTTTTAAGTCCCACTATAATCAAACATGGCGCAGTGGGCAGGATATACCAGAGCCGTACACTTCAGTGCCACATAGTCACATCTTTCTACCCTAGTGGCTCTTGGACCGCTACAAAATTGAACAAAGGTAATTTAACCCTTCTAGGTCCGTTATTGCATGCGGCGGTCACACGATTACGTCAAAGTAGCAAAACCTCGTCCAGCTCCTCTGGATCAGCATCGGGTTCATCATCGGGTGGGGTGGGTGGAAACGTACCCTCGGCCCGTTCTGTGATGCCAGGTTCGAATCCCGTCATGGGACAACCAGGCAATCAGCAACCTCGCATCTATGTGATGAGTACAAATGCCACCTCGGGCGTCCAGAATACACCAGGTAAGATGCGAATACTTGAGGAGATGGATTCGCTCTATGAGTTCGTACTATGCACTTGGGATTTTTGACGAAATATCCGTCTGTTCTAATGCGTTTTGGGATCAAACAGTGCGTGACTTTTGGGTTTCATAAGTCAACAAAGTCCGCAATAGCTGAGATAATTAGTGCAATCGTTCCTGACTTTGTAGGACATCCAGTAAGCATTGTGAGGTTTAACTACGCGTTCTGAGGCGTCAATTCAATTGTCTTAGTTGCTTTGAGAAATGTTTTTTTGGTCATGTTTAGACTGTTCTGTTTTATTTCAGTCCAAATGGTTATGAGTCCAACCGTGGGTACGCCTTCGCCCACAAATGCCAGCGGACAGCCGAGAATGATGATCCAAACGCCAGGGGGCGGAGTTCAAGGCGTTTTCATCCAACCCCAAAATCCTCAATAGAATTTCTGTTTGGGATCCGACGAATCCAAATATTTACAAGCTACCTTCTCGTGTCTGTATAATATATGCG
Organism: Tigriopus californicus; assembly: GCF_007210705.1. Classification (NCBI taxonomy): domain Eukaryota; kingdom Metazoa; phylum Arthropoda; class Copepoda; order Harpacticoida; family Harpacticidae; genus Tigriopus; species Tigriopus californicus. The sequence goes on from NC_081443.1 coordinate 10,045,343, forward strand.
AAATCCTGTTATCAATCATATTGCGAAATGAACCCCAAACTACGAACATTTTTTTTTTTCGGACTACTTTTTAATTACTGGGATCGGAATCCCAGTACTTCAAGACGAGCAATTTATTCATTTTACTAACTTTCATTTTCATATGTTATTTGATCGACCAACGAATTACGGTTGGTGGATCTGGCTTACCTTTCAATATAAGGTTGATCAGGAATTTTTGGTCTAAAACCTGTCCGAGTCTGCCTTGTCCATTGGTTACTACTTTCTTAAGGGACTGCAAAAGTAAAGACTGCGACGATCCTTTGTTTGTAAGACGAACGTACAACCGCTTACCCTTCTCTTTAGAGTTTGAAATGAGAACATGAATAACCATATGCACCTCATTACTCTATTTAACTAAAACTCATTGCATCTTTAACCGATTCACGAGCTTGGAAAGTGTTTTGTTGTTCTGTTGTTGTGACAAAGCTTCTTTTTATTGTTGAGTGACGCCCAACATTTATTGGTGGGATTATTTTTATATAGGGGATGTCAAGTGAAGGAAATTCAAGGAAGAATGTGGTCTGGCACCCTTATTTTGGACATTTTGGGGAGGGAGAGCTAAGACAAACATCACAGTCAACTAGAACCATCCGCCATTGAATTTTCAATAACCGAGTGAATATGAATATGAGATGAATATGTTTGGAGTAATTCGGTGAACGCATTATCAGATTGGCTCGATATCACAATGATATTTGCTTAGATAAGGAGGTAAAATGAAACAAATGTCATAATTCAATGCATGCACAATGCGGTTTGGCTGGGCATGTTGTCTTTGATTTTACTCCATGGAATTACGTCAGTTGTTCATGAACGCGTTCACTTGGCAAGCCCTATAGGGCATTCCTATTCAGCGTACAAGAACTTTGAAATGACAAAAAATTGCAATGTATATTATTCTGCTTTTATATTTGACTTTCATTCAATGAATTTACGTAAGAAATTGGCAGGGTTATTTATAAGTGACATTGCTATGTATAGCATGGTTCTTAAATGTGAGAGATCATCTAACCCTTTCTTGGAACATATATGAGCTAAAAGCACGTTAAAAGGCCAATTTTGAACCACGTCAATCCAATTCATTTTCGATCAATAAACATGGCAAGTTGAATTTGTTTAAATAACAAGTAAACAACAGAAAAATGATGAATGATAAGACAAATCGGGGGAACTAATACAAGTATAATATCACGCAAAATATTGTTTGATTCGCCGGTTATAGTTCAGGACTAGGTTCCGGATTAGCTTGGTTTAGATTTCAGATATAGAGTATTTACACTGGAAACTTTACACTTACTGGCTCTAAAATTCATTAGGCAATGAATATAACACTGAGGAGCATAATAAGATAAATGGCACAAATGGAATTTAATGGCACATCATAAGAGGCTTGTCGGGAAAATAAATGCAAAGGCGTAAGGCATGGAAGCCTAACTTAACCGTTGTGCAATCCCTCCCATTAAGGCAAATTTTGAAAAGATGAGAACCATTTCATAAGTTCTTAGCTAATTGATCCGGAAAACTTTTTCTCATCAAAACTGATTTTAAGACTCCAAAGGAGCCAATTTTGTGATACTCGGTTTTCCTTGATTTAGCTATACAATCGCCCTCAAATTTGGTTTACTCATAAGGGAGCTCAAAAATCATGCGGACAAATAGCTCAGGCACGAAAATATGTGCTTCTATCCTTGGATACAGTGTGACACAACAATTTTGGGCCGATTCATGTTTCCCACATTTCAACTGCAGACATCAACTCAAATTTACGGGGTGCTTCCAAAATCAAAATGATTTTGCTTCGCATTTTTTAAATCATGGGATGCTGAAGTTGAAATATGATACGACCTATTTTGAGCAGGTTTTCTCAATTCAGTGCTTGCTAGCGCTGACCTTGAGTGAACTATTTCCATTATGCTCAAGCATGTTAAAGCCACTGGGCAAACTTGAGAGTGATGTTATTTTTAATCTTACGAAGGCGGGGCAGAACGCCAAGGAGATCAAAAAGCATTTAGACATCGCCCATATCACTTCTTCCCTACAAAATCAGTTTATAAATACTTGATGATAAAACCTTTTTTCTACATTTCTAAGAAAGTAAAATCAGGCCTGGTGGCGTTAACATGCTTGGAAAAATTGAAAGGTTAATCGTGGTCAGTGATAGCAGACATTTAAGTTCACAAAGGTTATTCAAAATAGGTCGTACTATATTTCAAATTTAGCAACCTAAACTATCCGAGCAGTCTAAGGAGAAGTACAAAGAGGGCAAGAAATTTCGCCCAGTTGTCAAGGGTTGTTGAAACCTTTGATGTAAAAAATGTTAACATTTAATTGCTTGAAATTACATTCCCAGTTGCGGTAAGGACGTTTGCAAAGTGCCCAAACAATTGACAAAACATGAAGCAAGTTCATTTTGACATTGAGAGGGTATCAAAGAGCGTCAATAAAGTCATTGAGTTAAGTGGAGACCACCGTGGTTAAAGTGCTTTCCATTCTTCTCTCCTTTTGCTCATTGTGGACAAACAAACTGAGAAATACAAGAATACGCTCTAAAATGCCCGACTTTAACAAGGAACTTTTTGCTGACCAACTTATTGCTGATATATTCAAACACCATAAATACATCACTAACCCTTTTGAGAGACCTTTCAAATCCTAAAATTACAAACACCTTCGACATCCAAATGGTAATAAACAGAGATCTATATATCATATTCTTGCAGCATATCAACAATTGTCAATCATCATATTTTTCCATTGAAGTGTGCCATAAAACCAATAGTAAATTTAGAAAAAATGATGTTCTCAAAGTTAGTTATCAATATCTTGTGGAACTGTGCATTGCCTAGCACTATTTTGTTGCAAACAGTGATTGCCAAAGTGTTGACGCGATGCAACAATCATGCAGGATACAACCTCCTGTAAAATGATGATTTACGTGTCATAATTGTCTGGCATCTGAGAGCCTACTCTCTCTTTACCATGTTTGTTTGTCCGTACCTAAACGAAGCAGAGGGCGCTTCCTCCGCGCAAAGAAAAGGACTATTGAATAGAACAAATGGATACAAATTGAGAATGGTGGTGTTTTTCCATGCGCCCGCGATTTTGATGTCACACTGTACACCAGTACTACATACGGTGCATCGGAAGTTTCTCGTCTTCTTTGTCATCCCCGATCCTGTACTCTGTACAATGGTCGCCATGAAAAAGTAGAAAGCCAGCTTCCTGCCCACATTGACGCGTTTCCACCAGAACAGAACATGTTGGATAAAGAGAGAGAGAAACAGAGATGGAGGCGAGGGGGGTGAGGGACATGGAAAAGGAACGAAGGAACGCCGTTAACGGCGTTGTGCCCGCAGCTGTCGAAGTTGCTTCTCTCCTACCGTGGAAAGGATGACGTAGAATCAATGTTAGACATGTCTTAAGCTCCTAAAATACAACTGCATTCACATACTTAATCTTATCATTGCTTGGAACGAGCTCAGCAAGGGAGGTTAGTAGATTGAAGAAGCATAGTAACATGCATTGAGAGGAATAATTACAGCTGTAAATCCGGTCAGTGATGGCGTTCCTGTTTGGGTTCCTTGTTTTTGGATCCGAGGGGAAGTGAATCAAACTCTTGGACTGCTTCTACGCGAGCTAATGTATAAATCGGGCTTGACGTCCAGTGGAATTTTCTACTACGTGAGTACCTGAGCTCATTTGGGCCTCATTTAGCAGTCAAATCCAACCTTCTTCAATGTCCACACCCCTAACCGAGATCCATTGAAGAAGCTTCCAGTCCCACATTGAGACGTAGACATCGTCATTCTACTAAATCGGGTAAGTTGTACTGACTTCTTGGGCAATTTTGGACAGTTTATGTTCCGCTAGGACCTCTGTCTAACTATGATTTGATGATCTAAGGAGAGCTCCGTCCTACGTTTTGCTCTTCGGGAATGTCAAAATCCAGACGTTTGCTGACAATCAAAACTCTGAGAGGAAGAAATTGACCTGGAAAAGAACTTGATTTAGATGTATGATTGTGTACTTAGTAGGGATCAAGGAGCGTTCCTTGAACTTAAACTATATTGATAAGGAACCTGAATTTTGACCATGCAGATAGATAATTCGGCAACAAAATGGGAAGAGGCCAAATCAGTTTTATTGTAAAACCTATTTGAAGAAAAACTTGGCTGGTTGGTATAATACCTGCATTTAGTGTTGAGTGATTTCTTTAATAAACAATATGTAACACCAAGCACTACCAATGTAATATGGATCTGTGAGTGAAAGTGCATTTCTTTTTCCTTCCTGATTTGTGAATGGAATCTCCACGAACATCAAATGAAATATTTACTATTGGTGTTTACCTTCAAAAAGATGTAACATTCGACCCGCCATCAGTTTCGAGTTGGTAGCACTGTCTGCCCTTGATCACAGGTTTGAACTAGAATTTTGTTCAATAATTTGTCCAAGTCATACAGATAAGTTCATTGTAGATCAATGACACTTACTTGTCCTTTTACATTATCACTGAAACAAATTCATTTTTTGACAAATCAAAGCTCAATAGCAAAGGAAAACTTTTAATTAAAAGTCACACTTTAGGTGTTCAAATCCAAGAACAGACTGCGATCTGCGATCCATCAACTGATTACTTGTACAACATTCATACAAAAATACGTGTCACTTGATTGATTCCAAATTTGAAAATATTTCAGATGACAATTTTGGCCATTTTGTCATAAACTTAGCAACACTAATTGTACTGTGATTTTTTTGAAACTTTATATTCAAATAATATCTGCATGATACCAACTACTGGAGATTTCATTCCCAGTAACGGTAAGGAAATTTGCGAACAAACAGAATGAGAGATTATCATGTGGTCCAACACTCAACATTTGGGCTCAAAATACAATTTTTTTTGGTTGCAAGCTAAGAACGTGCTAAAGCAGTTTCGTTTTAATTAGATTCTTTGATTCAGAATTTCCTTGCAATACATTTATTTCATAGAATGACCAGATTCTCGACACTAATGGACTGGCTCCCCTGAAAGTTTACGGTTAAACATATCAAAAATTTTGCCAATCACGTTTTCCAAAGTTCTGATTTCAGACCTAACTTGATCGTCCAGAAACTAGGAATCATCTCGTAATGAAGCAAAAGTGAAAGTGAAATTGCAACTTTTCTACTTTATGACCAATACATATCAATTCGTTCCCTCTGACCGAAGAGTTTATCACCATTTTAGACATGACTTGTAAAAAATCACGCTGACTTTTAAGCAGTTTTCCTCACATGATTCCTCAGCCAACATTTTTTGACCGAGAACCGATCATTGCCTGCCAAATGGAGCATTCCAAAGTGTATTTTTGGCATTGAATTTTCACCATTCAAGTGTGAAATAATACTTTTGAGAACCCTTGAGAATAACCTCAGTCAGACTTCCTGTCAGATTAACAGAGCACTTAAACTCCCATTATCATGTAGATTTCCCCAAATCATCGGAGCATATCCAACATCCAGTATCCAACGGTTGACAACAGTTGAATCATGTTTGAAAAGTGTTTATCAAGTTCAAATTACAGATACTCATTTCACCTTGTTGGGCACCTCTCATTGCCTCAATGACCTTGAAGCAAATCAACACCAACCATAACCGCAATTGTTCCTAACACGCAATGTGCACGTTAGCCATTTTGTTTACCCTCCGAACTAAGCTTTGTGTACCTTTCATTGCCAATAATTAAAGGTGATTGATTGGTAAAGGTTATTCGTTCATTTCATACCCCCTTGTACTATTTTATCGACCACGTGTGGGATATGGGATGACCAGATCGGACACAGAACAATGGCTAAGAGTAGTAAAGCCCCTCTCTTGAAGTGTTTTGGGGGCTAGCTGACTGAGAAGATCGAGCGCTCTCGAGTCCAGTTTCTGACTCATGCTAGTGTGTACATTCATTCAGTACATACACATATGAGCACTTGGAGCAGTCGAAAGAGGCCCAGCAGATTATGCTACAGTGGCAATGCTTGCAGATCTGGAAATGTGATCGGCCCAATGGATAAGTGATACTTTTAGTCCGGGCATTAGTAGTGAACCGCGAGAAGAACTGCCAATTTCAGCTATTTGTGGTGATTTAGTTTTCAGTGAGGCCACAATGCCGATCAAACCAGAGCCAGAGGCCACCATCAAATTTGACAAGGTCGAACTTCGGGAGCGCTTGGACCCCATTGAGTACCTGGTGACCCAAGAAAAAGGGACAGAGAGGTACGTTATTTTCCTGATATTGGTGCTATGGTGTAGGGACTAACCTAGGGAGCTTCTTTTCCAGACCATTTACCAACAGATATTATAAACACTTTGAGAGTGGCACCTATGCCTGTATCATCTGCAGTACAGAGCTCTTCGATTCCAACACAAAATACGAGTCCGGATCCGGGTGGCCCGCGTTCTATGACATTTTGGACCAAAATAAAATCATCAAACGTCACGATGCATCCGGAGGTGAGGCTTTTTGTGTTTATCTTGAGTGTGATGAATAATAATTATTCAATTGGACTTTCAGTGGGGGCTAATCTCTTGCGTATCATTGCCAATCCGGAGTTGATCCGCACCGAGGTCTCTTGCAAGCAGTGTGGCTCACATCTCGGCCATGTTTTTAAAGATGGACCCAAACCAACAGGCATGAGGTAAGACATATTAAGACAGAATTGGATTTGGCGCGTCTTTTCAACCATTTATTGTTTTTTTGGGGCTAGGTTTTGCGTCAATTCAGCGTCGTTGAACTTCATACCCGCGAGTGAGGATATCGACCAGACTGACTCCTCCACAGAGCAACCAAAGAAAGAGGTCATTACCCACTTGGCCACCATTGATGGGTGTGGAGCGGATGGAATCTGCACTTTAAAGTCTCGGAAGGCATTAATGGAGAAGATCAAGCAAGATAAGCTCTCGAAGGAGGGCACGCCTCCCAAGAAAGAGGCCGAGAGCACGGCCCGATGACAGTTTGACTACTTGTAACATCACTCTATTGACTGTATTTTATTTTGAAATTATTTCCTCCCTTAAATGTGAAGAGCATCTGCAAGTGCCAACCCATCTCCCACTTGAGATACATGATCGAAAGTGGATTATCTTTGCCCAGAACCTCTTGTAAGACTAGTCATCAGAACTCGGAGAAAACGAGTTTGCCAGGATCTATGATGTAAAATGTTTGGTATTCAAGAAATACATATAAGGATTTAAACTTGACAAATGGTAACAATGAACAGGATTGGAAATGCGTTTGGAAGTGTAATCAGGTTCAAATGACTTCGTTGTCGCCCAAGGGACGTCTTTTGGCCACCACCTTCTTGGCTGCTTCATCCGGAGGCTGAAGTTCCCGGAAATCTTTCTGTTGGATAAAACATAAGACGAATAAGGGTGGGAAAAATGAGTAATTATTTTCATGACAGACAATGCGGAAATAATTGGGGAATAAGTTTCAAAACTTGAATTGTTTATATTTAAAAAGAAAAAAACATTTTCACGTTCATAGTAAGTTCATCGAAATGCATAAGCCCTCAAATTGGGAAAAAGTGCGTTAGTGATCGATCGAAACTTCACGAAGTGTGTCTGATTTGTGGGGAAAATTCGCCTAATTTCAGAACGAAATAATCAGGATGAATTGGGAGACGTTCAAACCAAAAATTCGGATACAAAACTCACCAATTCCTCATTGTCCGGAACTCTAGATATAAAATCTGCTAACTCGTTGTTATCGGTGGACCTTGGTCTGAGCAGCTTTTTGGTGAACTTGTTGATTCCCCAAACAAAAATAATGGCCCTGAAAGAGCCATCTTTTAGGAATAATCACTAACATTAACTAGAATATCAGCTCAAACCTTTACCTTAACGGCACAAAGTAAAGAATCAAAGTAACGATGCAGAAAATAACAAACGCCATCCAAGATAAGAACGGCACACTAAAGTTGAACACATTTCCCAGACTCTCCAAAACGTGGGCAACCAGTCCCAATCCATTTTGAACCTAAAAGCACAATGAATTGATCAATAATGCTTTCAAATTTGGCGCCAACATTTTGGGATTTTGGCTCACCATCAGGGTGACTTCCTGCATGGCTTGCATCTTTTCTTTCAGACTCTTTTTCTCGCCTTCCTTGTCTTTCCCATCGGTGACGATTTCTTCTTCCTCATCATCATAATCTTCGTCATCTTGAATGGTTCGCCATCCTCCAGTCACAGAAATCACCTAAGAGTTCCAAACCATGTTCCACTCTTCTAATAATATTTGAGTACTATCTTTTATTCTCACAATGATGTTTTTGATGAAAGGGATTAACAACGCCAAGGTCACCATCCAAAGTTCCAAGAAGTAGACTCCAAGAAGGAATCCCACAAAGCAGCCTGCAGATTTCCACGGATTCTCCCAATGGAGAACTTTTCTGTAAGATTAAATTCTCTTTGACTGAAGTGGTCTTATATTGTCTTCAAATATGCGTTTACGCCTTACGACAATCCAACCTATTATGGCTAAATTCATTAATATATATATAAATGTACATTTTAGGGTTAGAATGTGATATTGAAATACGGGTCAAATTCCAAAACATAAACAAGACACGGTAAAAGATGTGAAACAGAAGTAAAAATAGATGCAATTTAAACAGAAACATTTGTGTCAATGTATTCATTGATACATTTTGTGACTCTTTCTAACATGTCCATTGTTTTAAAATGATCTGAATATCAATACTTTCGAAAGTTTTTGATCAAAACTGACCATTGTGCAAATAATTCCGATAATATTGTAATAGTATTGGATCATTTCGCAATCTCAAGATAACTGAAATACGTACCTGATTTCTTGAAATACAACATCTGGGTTATAATCGGCAGTGGCGGCCTTGACCCGGTTCAAATTTCTCATGAAGGTCGCATGTTTGAATTTGGTATCAGATTTATCCTCGTACTTCAATTGCTGAGGGTTGATCGTCCGAATTGCAGCCCGAAACTAGATAATTTTGGTGGAAATTAGTCTGACATCTTCGATCATTGAATCTCATTCACAATCTAACCTTGTTATAAACGAAGAACATTTCTAGTAGAATCTGAGGTGAGTCGCCTTTGGCGGATTTTCTCAATTTTTTATCTTTGAGGAAATACCATCGTCTTTCGTTGTTACGGATGCGAAGTAATGGAACCCTGACCTTCCCCAAGAACTCATATTTGTGATCCTTATCTTCATCGTAAACCGTGAGATCCAAGAAATCATGAATATCTTTCACTTCGCTACAAAAGTGAGCAATGATTATATAATTTCATTAAAAAAAAATCTATTGAATCAAGAGAATCCTTACAATTGGAACACTTTGGACCAGGTCGGGGCGAGGGTCTTATACTCCGTGTTTGTTTGAAGACGGCTGTTGACGAGTTCCAAAACGACAAACGGGTCCGATTTTCCTCCAAGGTCAGCAGAGTGTAAACCTTGGGCCTTGAACACCTTCACTATCAAGTGCCCTACATCTTTCATCTTGTAAAAGGTGTTGGCAGCTTTCTAAAAAGAAACAGTATAGATCTCAAAACAAAAGCCGGGTAAATTCTTATAGAAAAGAGTTGTACTGACATATTTTTGAATCAAAGATTTTTGCATCGAGTCCAATTCATCCTCCCATTTGGCTAAATTTGAGGGTGCATCGCCCTTTGTTGTTCCTGAGATGGTCACTAGAATGTTCATTTGGCCTTTCCCATTTTCAACATCCCTCCAAAGGTTATGGGTCACTTCCTTGGCTAATTCTTTCAAATTAACTCGGACTCTGGAGTAAAAGAGCCAAAGTGAATTCCGCACCCAAAACTAGTCACTCAACCTTGATTGACACACGAATCACCTTCCCATAAAGTCGTCTTTGGATCCAATATCCTTGTCCCAGATGGACATTTCTAGCTCACTATCGAATTCCTCGTACCAGTAAAGGTCAAAGCCTTCCCTCCATTTGGGATTGATAGTGTTCGAGATGGACTTGGTCTTGAATTTCTCTCGACCAAGTGCGAGTTTACAGTATGGATCACTTGAATCTCCCGCGTCCATTGCAATCAAATCCCGAGCTTGAACCATGACCACGTGGACGACAGCTGACCAGGTTAGACCTTTACTTTTTCCGCCTTTATTCAGCTTCTCAGCCCTCAGCACCTGTAATTAGTACAATGTCACGTTTGGTTTGGGATCGACCTTAATATTTGCATTGTTGAATTCAACTTCGTTCATATCCTCTTTGGAGATGGGAAGGAGACTGATTTTGATATTGATGGCCCCTAAGGGCTTTCGTTTTTTATTCTTCTTGATCAAATCCTCATTGTCTCCATTCTTTAGATCCAAGACCAGTCCTGTCATTCTGAAAATTTCCACGATTTCGGATGTCATTGTTGCTGTGGACGCGATAATAGAATTAAAAGTAAAGAACTTACTTTCCAAGTTGAAGTGACGTCAAGTCCAACGTTGTTTCGCCCATGAAGTCATCTGTTCCAACCAAATCTTTGTCGTAGACCTACAGACAAACTGTCATTCATTAAAATGGGTAAGTACGAAGTAATCTGATAGTAGGTCACCTGGAATGTCACGGGCTTGAAAGGGTTATCCACGTATGAGATGAAATTCTCCTTCCAAACTGGACTAGTTGTCTTTTGGACGACTCTAGTTTGGAACAACTTTTCTTGACCGTGGATACACTTTAAATATGGATCACTCGTCCCTGGAGAAGCAAAATTACTGGAAGTTACGAAGACGTTAACCGCAAGATAAGACCATCTGTCAATTACTGACCTCCTCGGTCCATTGCAATCAACCCTTTCCCGGAATTAACATGGGTATGAATCTTGAAAAACGGATGTTTTCGTAACTCTATTTTCCTCTCTTCCTCCTGTAAAGAGCATTATCAAACTCATATTATTCCTAAAACACATCTCTTAAATGCAGTCTTACAGTGAGCTCTTTGGGTGCCTCGATCGGCTCAATTAGCTCCTTGGTGGTGTCACTGTCATTGTTGTCCTGGATCGGATCTTCTATATCTTCTACATGGGCAAGTGGAGCGAGTTCCTTTGTTGGACTCTCATCCACATCTTCAACATCAGCATAGTAAGAATCTCGATTTCCAGGCTGGCCATTATTAGTCGTCCCATTTCTCTCCAACCCACTCTCGAATCCCTCATCTTCATGGGGAGTCACATCGTATTTGGATTTGCTTCTCCGCCTTTTGATCTTAGACTAGAGAGAAAAAGGCCAAATTAGAACTTGGATCCCCGATGGATCTGCCCTCAAAAGCACATACTTTGATGTTCCCGAGCAGATTATTGGGCCTTTTGGCGTGAATTATCTTTTTCTTGCCATTCTGTGGAGGCACTCCGTCGTCTCCACTGGAGAAGACGTCAGATTCGTCCATTGAAGCTCGCTGTCGTTGGCCTTGGTGTCGACCGATGATTGAAATAGGTTCCAAGTTGAATTCGTCTAGAGGAACAAGTGGAACAATAAGCTAATGTCATCCCATCACAGGTGGTCAAGAACAGATGTGCATAGACCTGTGTAACTCCACTGACATGCTTTACTTTTACTCCTGGGCCTGTTCCAAGGTCCTTTTCTAGACATGGACATCTATACCCTAGATTGCTGGGTGTCAACGTTGTAAAAGCAAACGTCATGGCCTTGAATGACTCATTAATTAGCATCTACTTTGTTCTGATGTATGACTAACTATAATCTCAAAATCTTTCAAAAGGCCATATTTGAAAAGCCTCCATCTCCAATATGAGTGAACTACTTTTTTTACTTTAGCTACACTTTTTTTACTCACAGGACTTACCATAGTGATTGGGACTCGAAGACCCGTCAAAGTGGACACTTCTATACTTTCCAGCCCTTTCCTCGGCTTTTTTGCTCTTGCTCGAAACTTTTGACTCAGATGAACTTCGACAGAGTCTCATCCCTCCTTGTTCTTCCGTTCGATAGCTGGATTGGTGACTTGAATAACTGGATTTGCTTACGAACCCTCCGGTCCGTGGAAGACTTGACTCGCGATATCTCCCAGGTTTGGTCCGAGAAAATTCGGTTGGGATGGACAAACAGGAAGCAGAGAGGGCCTCGTGATTGGCTCGACCTCTGGACGATGAAACGGGAGTCAGTGGAGGATTCAGTTCCATGGATTTTTGTGGCGCTTTGGTAGCTCAGTCACTTGATACTCTCAAGTGACCTGACCAAACTCACAACTTGAATATCAATGGTTCCACCTTCCAAAGACATATGTTAGGGTTCGAATAGATCTTAGTGGCCTTGCCTTTGTTTTGGAATGAAGAGGGTCCTGTGCAGTTGTTCTCGGGTTTGGATCAAGCTGTCATTGTGAAAGTAAGAATATTTTTCTGGAACACTTGTGCATGTTTCTTGAACACTTCTCATGCAGGGTCCAACACTGAATTGTATTGCTTTACTGTCAGTGAAAGGCCGTGGAACATGTAGCATAAGTAATCTAAAGAGAACAAATAGCACTGATCAATATTGTATGTGTGAATCTAAATCCTCAGGGGTATGTTCAAAATATGAAGAACAATAATTGATTGTGTTCCACTGGAAGTTGACCCTAACATAGATGGTGCTTTTGCTTTGAAGACTTGACATGTGTCAAAGGGGCGAGGCTCAAAGCTTGGATCGGGTTTCCCACTAGACAGCCCATATTTGCACTAATGAGGTGCTCCTAAACATACATTAAATCTAGACTCTTCGTTTCATTTCATGCGTCCAATCACAGTAGCAAGCTTTCCAAAGCGATTTGAAAACTCTTAGAAGATCGCGCGATGTATTTTCACTTTTTCAAAGAAAGGTTTGGGGGGCTCAACGTCTCGAATCTCATTAGGAGCGAAGGTGTTCCAAGGCTGGATCATTATCGTCTTCCACTTGACATTTTTAGACAGGCTGTCGAAGAATTTTGGAAAAGCATCTCCCTGTTTGTTGTGGGCTATGAGGATGCGACGTGCTGTTGTTGATGTTGTTGATGATGATGATGTTGTTGTTGTGTCTTGCTCACTTTCTGGGCTTGTGCCAAACTCATGGATATTGGAGATGCACTCAGAAGCATGAAATAGGGCGAGGTCATCCTTTCAAAAAAGCTTACCGCGTCCCAATATTAAAGGAAATTGAGTAATCAAGGTGCTTTTGAAATGGAAATTCCCTCCTCTTTTTGCATTCAGTCCAATCTGCACCAATTTCTTTGATGCAACAATTCACCCAAATTGCCTCGTCGCTCAAAAAGTGTGAAAGCAATTCTTTGCGTCGAGATGTCTGTAAGTTAGCTATGTGTTAAAGGTGGAGATGGAACCCTAGAAGAGCACTTCATCTTGCTGAGGGAAATAGAGGTTATTCTGTCATTGCACCGACGGCGAGAACGACAAGAACGACACGACAAGCGGGCGACCCAAAAGTGGAACGACACTTACACAATTTTTTGAATGTGTGAAAGGCGAGCGAAGTGACTAGCCAATATTGTCCATGTGGTGAGACCGAGACCGAGGCAGGGTCATTGCTTTCGGAAGCATCATGAGGGTGAAACCTGTGCATTTGTGGATGATCATAGTCCTGGTGATCAGTGACACGAATTGTCTTAGAATTTTGAGCTCACCATCCGCATCCAGGACGTCAAGTTTGGAACAGAGTGGGCCAAGTGATCCCTACGTTTACGTGCGATTCAAGCGACAAGAGCTGGAATACGATGAAGATCTTGACGAGATCTTCGGTGAGGCCAGTGGTAGTGGACAGATGGAGGGCTCATCTGACAATGATCTCGGATCAGCTGTCCTTGAAAGTTATCAAGGGTCTGTTGAAGAGGACGACATGGCCGTGGATGTGGAATCTGGTTCGGGCGAAATGGTATTGGAAGATCAAATTGAGACCCCTTTGATGCCTGAAAACGTGGAGGACTTGAGTGGATCGGGGTCAGAGTCGCCAAGTGGTCTAGATATAGAACAAAGTGGGTCGGGCAGTGATAATAGTTCAGGCAGTGAAGTACCTTACCTTCCCGACTACTTTGAAGCTCCTTCAGGTTCCGGCGATGATGCTTCATCAGAGCCTATTGAGAGTCTGCTTGCCGATTCCTCAGGAGAACATATTGACACTGGAGAAATTGGGAGCACCTTTCCCGTTGCTGATCGAGCCTCTGGTTTTGGCGATGATGAGGCCTTTGCTTCTGGTGATCTTGAGGATGAGATTGTAACCGAGGGGCCATCTAATTCCTCTTTTGCAAATGCTGAAGGATCTGCTGAAGAGGCCATAAATACTGAAGCATTCGATACTGTAGAGGAGCCACCAAAACCTGAAGTTAGAAGTGATATTGAAACTGAGGAAATGAGCGAAATTGAGGAAAATATGGAGGGATCCGCAACAGGTTCGGAAGTGGAAGAAATTGAAGAAGACATTGACGGTTACAGTGACGGCTCTGAGCAAGGGATTGAAGCGGACATTGATGGTTCCGGTGACGACTCTGAGCGGGGGATTGAAGAAAGCACTGACGGGTCCGGTGAACACTCTGAGCAAGGGATTGAAGCGGACATTGATGGTTCCGGTGACGACTCTGAGCGGGGGATTGAAGAAAGCACTGACGGGTCCGGTGAACACTCTGAGCAAGGGATTGAAGCGGACATTGATGGTTCCGGTGACGACTCTGAGCGGGGGATTGAAGAAAGCACTGACGGGTCCGGTGAACACTCTGAGCAAGGGATTGAAGAGGGCATTGATGGATCCGGTGAAGACTCTGAGCAAAGGGTTGAAGAATCCAGTGAAAATCCTGACAGGAACCGTCCTGAGGAAGGCACTGAAGAGCTTCAAGTTGGAGAAAGTTTTGGATTAGATGATTTGGTCAATGGCACTACTGAAGACGAAAATACAACCTTGGGATCAGGTGAATCATTTGATGAAATAGCTTATGATGTATTCAGTGGTGTGAGTGAAGTGGAGATAGTGGACGAAAATCAAATTGAAAACAATCAAACTAGTTCTCAAGGGATTGTTCCAGAAGAAAATGTTGTGACACAAATTTCGTCCACAATCATTATTGAAAACGAAGATGATGGATCAGGATCAAGGTTCCAATTCAGCATGGAAAGCAATGAAAGCTCAAATGGAAATACGACATTGATTGTCGATGAAGACCTTGAGGAAGTTTTGAATGGAACCATCTTTCAAGAATTCGAGGATTCCATTGCCAATGTCACTTTTAATGACACTTATGAAGACCTCCTTGAAACAGAAGATACAAATGTGCATTTAAATGAGACAATTAACATGGACGCAGAAGATGTTGGCAACGATATGACCGAAGACAACTCAGAGGATGCTAGTCCAGAGTCTATCTTTCCCAAAGTCCTTCCATCTTTGTACGAGACTGAATTTTGTTTAAACCTTACCTTTGGATGTTGCCCCGATCTGAACACTCCAGCTCATGGTCCCAATCAAGAAGGATGCTGTCTGAGTGCCGAGTTTGGCTGTTGTCCAGACAACATTATTCCATCATTAGGGAAAGAAAAAGAGGGTTGCACGTGCATTGAATCTCCCTTCGGATGTTGTCCAGATGGAGAGAGGTCCGCCCTTGGACCACAATTAGCAGGCTGTGGTTGTCAAAACACCCCATACGGTTGCTGTCCAGATGATTACACCCCTGCTCAAGGAGAGGACTACGCAGGGTGCTCTTGTGTCACTTTTGAGCACGGATGCTGTCCTGACGGAACCACCGTGGCACAAGGTCCCAATCTGGAAGGTTGTCCTGGATGTGAAGCATCGGAATATGGGTGCTGCCCGGATGAGTTCACGCCTGCTGATGGTCCTTACAATTTAGGTTGTGAGTGTGCCGGATCCAAGTTTGGATGTTGTCCAGATGGAGTTTCTGAAGCTCTTAATCCAATTGTTCAAGACTTGAACGAAACGAAAAGTGACACAGAAGAGGAAATGGAAACAGAGGACTTTAAAGGATGTGGTGAAATACCAGGAGCTGCCTGCCAACTCGAAAAAGACCCTGGTACTTGTAAAGAAAATTTCACCGTCAAGTGGTTCTTCGATCACGCCTACGGAAGTTGTTCGCGTTTTTGGTGGTCTGGTTGTGGTGGTAACATCAACCGATTTAACAACGAAAATGAGTGCAAGACTCAGTGCATAAAACTCGAGGGAAAAGGTCGATGTTATCTCCCGAAGGTTACTGGTCCTTGCAAGGGATCGCAAAGCTCATGGTACTTTGATATGAAGTGGAATAAGTGCATGCCGTTCTTGTATGGTGGATGCCTGGGCAACTCCAATCGATTCAAATCCAAGGTGGAATGCCAAGAGACATGTTTAAACACCCGAACTGAGGAACTAGATGTCTGTTCACAGCCCAAAGAACCTGGGCCTTGTCGGGGCCTATATCCAAGGTTTTATTACGACCAAAAGCAGGGGTTATGCCAGGCCTTCAATTACACGGGATGTCAAGGAAACAAGAATCGATTTTCAACGATGGAGGCTTGTCAAAACACCTGCCAGCATAAAGCTTTATTGGTTCAGGCCAAGAAAAGCTGCAATCTGCCCAAAATGCAGGGACCTTGTGAGGAAAAGCAAGCAAAGTGGCAATTCAATTCAAAGTCAATGAGTTGCGAACCCTTCTACTACTCTGGATGTGGAGGGAATAACAACCAGTTCGACTCGCTTCAGGAATGCCAGAAATCTTGTCCAAACGCCTTCCCACCAGAACTGGATGTGAAGGCCAAGGTAAGAAGGGAGGCCTTAAACCCTTATGACCCAGACCTAATCCTAATCTGTTTGTTACAGCTTTTGGTGGTTGAAGAAAATCAAGAGGCCTGGCTTCAGATCACGGTAGAGGCCAACCCACCTCCCACAGTCAAATGGTTCTTCAACAAGGAGCCGGTGCTGGTTGACGAGCGCATTAAAAAGAATGCTGATGGATCCCTCAAGATCATGCCTGCTCAAATGAGCAACTCTGGCATTTACACGGTCACAGCCGATAATGGAGTTGGACAGCCAGCAAGGAAACAGATCACACTGAAGGTCCATCCCAGTAAGATGCCAATCCAAGTAGTTGTTCCCAATGAGAACTCTGTATTCAAATTT
The DNA here is from genome assembly GCF_007210705.1 of Tigriopus californicus. Lineage (NCBI taxonomy): Eukaryota > Metazoa > Arthropoda > Copepoda > Harpacticoida > Harpacticidae > Tigriopus > Tigriopus californicus. The sequence continues at coordinate 10,062,499 of NC_081443.1, forward strand.
GGACAAGAAATGCTCCTGAAATGCTTGGTCAAGGGTTATCCAATCCCAATTATCCGCTGGTACAAGAACAACACTCCGTTGCAAAAGTCCGGAAGGATTCACCTCTTGGATGATCACAGCCTCGTGATCGATAATGCCACTCCCATTGATGGAGGCGTTTATACCTGCAGGTAAGACCCACCTGATTTGACATTAATTGGAATGTGACTGAACGCTCCTATGTTTCAGAGCAACCAATAAGTTCGAAACAGTAAAGCAAGATCTGGAGATCAAAGTGGAAAAAGGCGATGTTCCAAAGCAGTGCGTGGATAAACCTCAATTTGCCAATTGCGAGCTCATAGTAAAGGGGGAGTTCTGCGCCAAGAGTAAATACTACGCCGATTTCTGCTGCAAGTCTTGCACCATGGCTGGTCAAATCTCGCCACCCTAGCTACAGAGTCAGTGTTGCTACTTAAAAGACGTTCCGTGCATGAACGGGCTTGTGGAAATTCATTTAATACGAATCTTTTTCAATCGCTACTCTATCCTAATGTCTTGACCTAAATGCAATTTTTGTCGTTAGATTAGATGCATGACAATTAAAACTTCTTGGAAAGATGATCTTGGCGAGGTTCTTGCAGAGCATTGTGTTGTGCAATGGCCTTGGCTCGTTTCAAACTTGGTCCTGAAATATAATGGAACAATGAACGAAGATCCCTCTACAGACAAGTAGGCTCAAATTATACCTAAATAACTGAGAAGAACCGGGAGGAAGATGAGTCCATGAGCAGCTCCAATCAGAACAATCCCAAGGTACATACGGAAAAAGAATATCTTGAAAATTTGGGACTTGGCGAATCCTAGGACAATAATGCCGGCAAATTTGGTTAACGTGATTCCAGACAAAACCTGGAGAAACGGGGAAAAAGTAATGAAGATCTACTCTACTCGGAGAACTATAGTTTGGTTGCTCTTACCGAACTCCCCATATTGGCTAAAGTTGTTTTGCAGCGTTCAATCCGATCAGGATTTCCGTTAATTGAAAAAGACCGAACAGTGTGAGCGCAAAATTCCACCGAGATTCCAATTGTGACCACTAAATTGACCAATGTCACTCCATTCAGTTGAATGTTCCACCAATACATAAGTCCCATCATGTTGATCAAGATCAAGAGAATGATAAGGATTACGATCAGTGAAGACAACAGGTCAAGTCCAAGAAGGATTAATGTGACGATGAACACGGCCAATAGGGACAAGCCCAAAGCTTTGATGGAATCCCTCCACATGGTCAGATATTGCTCATAGTAAACATAGAAAATGGAATAAGCAAACACATCCACTTGTTGGTCTTCATCAAGGTCTTCGTTGACAACCTCAGCAATAGCGTCTGTAAGTTTCCTTGACCAACGCAGGGCCTCTGAGAAATCTGTGGACACCCTTAAGATCGTGTGGAACACCATGAAATTACTGGCAGTGACCTCATAATGCGGAAATCCGTCGTCATCCACTCCAATTTGTTGTAACCGGACACCATCACGGTAAGCTCCTTTGCCAGCAGGGGGACATTTGTCCCCAGGGCTATCGTCCAGGAACCAATGGAGATGTTTTTCGAATTGGAATGGAGTTGGACGGTTGTTGTCAGCCTCCATTGGTTCACAATCTACGCAATCCGTTTCCGGTCCAATTCCACCTGGTCCACTCCTGCTTTGGTAATTTGAATGCCAAGGTAACTCATTGTCGCTGAGATAATTGGATTGACACACCTCCAAAGTGACTTGGTTGTACATGCAACAATCTTTGTTACTGAGCCAAGAGAAGTAATCATCCATCCAGGATTGGGCAGTGCTTGCCACGTAGGTTTTCTCAGAGTTGATACTCCATTGTTTGACCTGAGAGTTCAAGGAATCGGGTTGGGATCCGAACGACCCGGCAATCCGATTCTGCAACACTGGATCAGAGAAATTGAACTTGAGGTCCTTGTTGTCCAATGTGATGTAGAACGGGGGTCCCACCGAGAGATATTTCTTCATGTAGTCGAAATATTTGAGCACGAAAGAGTCATCCGGCATCGAAATTTCTTGATCCAAGCCGACTTCAATCTTGGGTGCCACTGCCAAGGAAGAGCAAAACCAGCCAAAGAACACAATCACCACTAAGGGTCGAATCCAAGTAGAGAGAACAAACGGAGCATAAAACTGCTCAAACAGCCAATACACTACGCCCTTTTTTCTCTTATCTTCATCATTTCCCTTCTTGGAGGCTTTGAAGCAACAAGCAATGTCGAAGCGTTTGCTCTCCTGTCTGTACATATCCAAGGCCAAAAGGCTGACAAAGCAGGAAATCTGCATCAAGAAATCTAGAATGATTGCAAAACCAGCATTCAGTGCAAAGGAATGAACCGCTGGCATATCCAGTAAGGCTCCCAAGAAGAAACACGTGGCCTCAGATAAAGATGATAGCAACATGGAGGGTCCCACTTCACCCACCACACGACCCACGTGCTCAGGCAAGGTTTCCGACTTCAGCCGATCTGTCCTTTGATACGTTTGAACCATGATAAATATGTTATCCACGCCCACGGCCAAGACCAGAAAAGGGATGATCTCGAAAATGATCAATGACGATTCGATCCCTGCAAACCCAAAAATTCCCACCGAAGCTCCGACAGATAAGAGCACGATCACGATTCCGGTGATACCCAAGGTGATCTTGCTCTCCACCATAATGTTCCGGAAGGTGGTAAATTTCCCCAAGGCAAAAGTGATGTACACAAACATGATCACGTAGGATATGACGATGGTGATGATATCTCCTTGGGTCTCTCGAGCCAATTCATCTTCAATAGATCTCTCTGAATTGAATGCAATGCTCATGTACTTGGTGTTTTCGGGGTCTTTTTCCCATTCCTTCATGAAGTCAATGAAGGCTGCTTCCCATTCTCGGGCATTTCGAAGCTTCTTCTGCGATTCGTGGTCTGTGGCGTATAAATCGTAGTTATCCAAAATGATCGACATAACCACGGCCTTTGAGCCTTGATAATTTGCGTTCTGAGGTAAACCACTCACACCCTCTGGAATGAATCCACCCAAGACAAAGAAAGGTTGAACGGGAATACCTCCTTTGGACATGCAAGACAACGGGTTGGTTGGATGACCATCCGTGGGCAAAGCCGGATTTCTGGAACATGATTTATTGATAAAATACAATCTTAAGTTTAATCATGGTTGACTTTACCTGGCACATGTGAGGAAATGATCCAAGTACGTAAGATTCCTATCAGTGTTTTGATTGGGCCGAATGAGCTCAAACTTTTCGAGACTGTCTTGCCAATACGCCCAGACGTTCTGAATATTGCATACGTTGTCTTGCGGAGATAAAGGGGCGTTACAAACATCCTGAAGTTTAAGTCCACTCTCAGTTGTGATCTCTTCAATGTCTTGCTGGAGCTTAAGCAAAGGTTTGAGAAACTTTTCATCATGAAAGACTGGCCCAAAATTCTGTTCGATCCCGTCGGTATCAATATAAGTGAACTAAATAAATAATAAGGGTTAATTTTGACTCATAACTTTGTAGTTACTATGGTGCCAACCTCTTCCAAGTCTTTGGCTGCTGCGATGACTTGAGCCGTTCGATAGAAGGGTCTGAATGTGGAGTCAAAGTATTCCTTGTCACCTCTGGATTTCGATCCTGGAGCAGCCCAAAGTTCCACAGGATCAGTGGTGATCTTCAACCATTGTATTCCAGTGCACAGGATGATGGCAGCGACTAAACCAAATACAATGACCGGAACAGGATAATAGGCGCAGAATGTGCCCCATTTGTTGAAAACACGCTCCATAGACAAACTCAACCAAACGCCCATTTGATCCACTTTGTTCAACTTTGAATCATCTTCTTCCCTTGAGGATCCAATTGAGGATGACTCAGAATCTAGGCAAAATCAGAAGATTGCATCGTCATCATCGATTGATTGGGTCATCTCTTTTATGTTTTCGCATTACCTGAATTGCGTTTCCTCGCTAATTTGTTCGTAACAACCAATGCCAAGAAAATGGCAGTCCCCAAAATAAATATGATAATCATGATAAATGCTATGCCATCCAGTTTTCCCACTTTGAACATCTCCGGAGGGTCTTCAAACTCCACTTGTGTGCAAGAGCTAATACAATCCGTACAGGAACACTCTGGTTTTCCCTAAAAGGCAGAACAATATGGTTCAAACGGTGGAACTTATCTGGGAATTCGATCCCCTTGCTCTCCATGGTGATTATAATTTCTGATGAAGTACCTGCCCAAAAGTCAAGACTTCCAGTTACGTTTTTTTTGTTTTAAGCAACTTTTATTCATATAAACCTGTGGCAGTAGTTAACAGCTGGATATCATGTCACTTGAAGATGTGGATATAAAATTGCATAACTACTTTATCTATTTAGCTGATTCTTACTTAAAACTAGGGACGGGCAAAATGTGCAAAACGGCAAAGCCTTTTTAAGAATAAAGTGTTCACAAAATAAGCCTTAAGGGTGCAAAAAAGCCAATAAAGGGTCACAAAAGGTGCAATTAATATAAAAAAGGTAATACGAATTTCAAAAGTGACCTCTTAAAACAAAATTTTGTCTTAATTTTGTACCAAATTGACATAACTTTTTTTGATAAGATCAAAGAATCCCTTTCCTTGCTGTTTTTTTTTCTTCTTTTTTTCCAGAAGTAGATGTGCACCATTGATCTAAATTTAGTTACTAAGAAATCCTCATAACATATATCAATAATTGTATAAATTACTGAATTGAGTTCTTATCAAATTTAGGCTTGTGGTGAACAGTAGTAACTCTCTCGCAGATAGTTGATGGAACTGTCAAAACTGTGGAAGGACCCCAAGATGTAAAAGTCGCAATTGAGACCGCACCCTTGTATTAAAAGTCCTAGACTGATTTGATTGCAATAAACTTAAACTATTATCCAAAAAACATTCTAGAAGAGGATTATCAAAAGCGGAAAACAACCTATGAATCATTGCAAGGCTGTTCAGATATTTTGGGGCAAGATTCGAGTAGTTGGTTTTAACTCGCATTATTTCCTTGCTAAAAACCCTTGCAGAAACATTATGATGTGTGAACTTCTCCCAAGTTTCGAGTTACAGTCGGGCATACGCATATTGGTTCTTGAATAATAAAATGACATCATAAACTTTGCGTTTATCTTGTGTAGACCGGAACAAGTAAGACGACATTCATTGAAACCTCTGATTGGATGTTCGGTGATGCATTTTTATTATATTGGCTCGCAATAATGTCACTTATTTCTTCCTTCTGTATGATAACATTTATTAGATAAGAATTGCAGGAACTCTAATCCCAATTTTCAATATGGTCGGTCAGGGCGTTCGCTGACGAGTAACAAGACAACTGCTATTTGGGATTGTCTTTTTACTAGCGCTAGTTATTCAAAGCAAAATTGACACCACAATGGTATAAAAATACGATTTTAATATGTCAAGGTTGTAAATTAAAACAATGGCTTTATGTTGTATGTCCTAAATTACCCCAAATTTACAAAAACCGGTTGATCATAAAAAAGACACTAAATTTTACATGATTTGGTGGCTTGTCCAAGAAATTTCAAACGCTTTTTCTTTAATTAGAACGTAGCAAAGTGCTCAGATACGAACAAAATGAACTGTGTTGAAGTCTTCAGGATGCCTTTCAGTTTATTTGAAAATTTGAATTTCCAGACGTATGATTAATCCAAGACTTACCATGCTCGATTCATTGCAAGGAACCACAGATGGGTTATGCGGGATGAATCCGCCCACCTCGTCCTCTTCGGAAATATTGAACAAGATATCAAACGGAGAGTATCCATTGCTCGTACTACCCATGTATTCAAACCATCGCTCAGGGTTGCATTTCTCAGCTCCCCACGTTCCACACAGGAGTGCCATAGCTGGTCCACTCGTCGATGGATTGGTGACTCCTTTACAAGACTCGTAGCTTTTCTCGTTATAGCTCTTGGAGATGTAATAAACCAGTTGTGACACGAGTTCCACACTCGTTCCTGGAACACAAAAATGTGACGCATACTGTCCAATAACCAAACTCTTCTCTGGTCGCACCTACCATTTTCGAATTGTTCCACGACCTTCTCCGTCACATTGATGAACTTGCTCTGATCGGGTCGACAAGTGAGGTCGCAAAAATTCTTCCGGAAATTATCCAAGCACGACGGACATCGATCCAGAACGGACTCGGGAAGCACGAAATTGGTCACGACATCATCGATTTGTCTTGGTGAGCAGCAAACGTTCCAGCCTTCTTCGGGTGGACCCAGTTCTTCGGCGAAATGAGGACAAGCTCCAAGAAGCTTATCCATCGTCTCTCCAGGTTCCAAACGTCGGGCGGGTTTGTCATCGTAGTAGGGCAAGAAGCGTTGCTCGTTGGGGAAATTGGGATTGATGAAGGGTGATGTGTCCCACCAAATGCAATGGTGGTCATCTTGGGCCCACGTAAAAGATGCCAAGATGATGGTAAGAACCGTGGCTCGCAAGATCATGGTGGCTTGTCAAGTCTAAGGTCACCGACTGACAGACTTTGAGAGGATTCTTATCACTGTGTTTAAACATTGCATAAATAAGTAATATCTTTCATGTTTCATGAACACGTGTGGATATGAGTTTGTGAGTTTTTGATCCTGCTTTTAAGCTCGACTAGACAGTTTGGGTAATGAAGAGAATGGGCTGACAACAATCGATTGTTATAAAGAGTTCAATGAACGTAATCTAAAGAGCATTTGAATAGTCTGTTCGTGACAGGTATCATAAATCGATTATCTTATCTCGAATTACTTGTGTTTTAGTTTGAACACCTGTGAATTTTTGTGTTGATATATAAAAACAAGTTGTTCGTAACTCCGATTAATCAAGCATTAATAAGCCAATCACAGTACGAATCCCATATTGCTTTGTTCCAATAATGGAGAGAGACTACAGCGAGGTTGCGAGATTCAAAAAAATCTCCTGCGCCGGGTCTTATTCCAAAATTGTTCGTGCTTATGGATCAAGCAAAGTTTAATGACTGTTCGAGCAAATCAAAGAAATAAGTATGAAATGGATCAACATTGGACTACTGTGAATAGCTGATTGGAAAGTTCCTAACAGATTTGGCGTTTATGGGCAATATTATTTTTTTGATTGAAAGGAACAAATTTCAAAAGTCAATTCCACTTTTCACTGAAAAAAGGATCAGAAGATTTTTTGAATATTTATAAACTCCACTTTTCTCTAAGAACCAAGTATTATGACAACATGGCAACATCTGATATCAAATGTGTCTTTGAGAATGATAACGAGCGTCCTGTCCTTCACTTTTGAAGGACTGAAGTCTCATTAAGTCATTATCATCATGGGAACTGACCAAACGGTCAAGAACGTCGCGTTTTTTACTTCAATAACCCTGCTTATTCTCCCGGTTATCAAAAGTGAAGTTCTGGTGGTTGTGGGTGGTTGGAATGGCAGACTCTTACAAAACACAGAAGTCCTCGATTTGTCTGAACAATCTCGGGTATGCCAAGATCTAAGTCCCTTCCCAGTTCCACTTAAACGGTCCGTGGGTCAAACCATCAACGGATAGCCTTGGGTATGCGGAGGTCAAAATGAGGATGGAGACATTTTGGACACGTGTTACAAGTACAATTTAGTCAGCCGTTCGTGGAACCTCGTGCATGGTGGTATGAATATACCTCGGCAATACTCATCGGCAACCCTGAGTCCCAATGGAACTTGGATTGTAGCAGGTGGAGAGGACTACCTCCGCAAATGTAACTCATCTGCAATTCATCTAATTAGGTTAAACATGAAGTATTGTTTAAATATTGAATATATTCAAATCCTGTTATAGTTCGCCGTGAAGACAACTTGGGATTCTTAGATTCCACAGAGCTGCTGCGTGACCAAGCTTTTGACATCGGTCCAGTCTTGCCAGGCATGATGAGAAGTCATTGCCTCACGTGGATCAACAATACGCACTTGTTTCTCACCGGGGGAATGGTTCCATCGCCGGGGAAAAGTAACAGGGCTTACCTCTTGGATACCACATTGTATCCATTAGCTTGGCAACCCGTGGCATCAATGCAAAATACTCGATACAGTCACACTTGTCAGGTGGTGGGACGAGATCGAAAACAGATTGTGGTGAGAGCTGATCAAGTTCCTCATTGTGTGTATAATCAATGATGAGGTTCGGGATTCTTGCCAACCGACAGAAAAATGCTTTTGGTTTGTTTTTTAAAAGAGAGCTTTGATAATAGGTTGCCTTTTACAATAAAATTATTGCAGATGAAAATGATAGTTCGATTTAGGGCTGCAGACAAAGCCTTGACTTGAAATTTATTGAAAAAAAACTCAAACTTTTATCAGTCGGACCAAAAATGATTTTAAGGCATATGGTTGAAATGGTGCGCTCCTCAACCTAGAGACATGAACCTTTAATGTGAACTTATATTCCCTTTCCTTTTCCGATTAGATAACGTCGGGTTTTGGCGGTGGTTCTTTGGTTGAGGTCTTTGACTTGGATAGTGGAACATGGTCCACGGGACCGGAACTACCCACCACCATCAACTGGTATCCTGGCAGTGTGCCTTATCGGGACAGTTTCCTCTTGATTGGAGGATACAACTATGAATATATGAATCAACTCCTTTGGCTAGATCCCAGTAGTTTTTCGTGGACCAAGCTAAACCAGACCCTAAAAACGCGTCGAAATATGTTTGCCACCATGTTGGTCGACGACTCTTATTGTTTATAATAAATATGATATTATCACTACTAACGTTTCTTGCACGGGTTTCTAACTGATTGTATTCATGGAAAGGGATTATTGTACTTTGTGGTTGAAAAGTGGTCACAAATCTACTTGAGCGTGAATGAGTTCAATGATTTCGATAATGGTTGGTTGTCCACGTCTGATGGGCGAAGGAATCGCTTTGCGAGGATCTCGTATTGCCTGTGTTGAAACTTGAGCTCGATGAGTCTGGAAGTGGGTCCAAATGAGACAGATTCACTTCGTCATTCATAGCGAAATGATGCGTAGGAGGAAAGTATTCACTAGACGATGGATTGAGACGTTGAAGCGTGGATCCAGCGAAGAACTCAAAGTCCCCCGAAGCTTGGTAAACCCCGCTGGAATCTCGAGATTTATTGGAGAGAAACGGTGGGATCCCTCGGGTGGAAGGCAATGGAATGTGGAGACTCGTGAACGTATATCGCTTGGAAGAACTACTACTACTTGATGGGGTGCGGCGAGTCTTTCGGTACATTGAAGATGAAGATGAGGAGGACATCCCGCGGTGGGTTCCAGGTGGGAGGAAGCCTCCGGTGGAAGATTCTGAAATGAAAAGAGAGTTGGAACCAAAATCAAGGCCAGCCATAATTTGTATGTTCGTTTCCGGAAAGCATTTACGAAAAGGAATACCCTTTTGTGAACACTCTAACCGAAAACGTGCGCCCATTATAGTGTCCATTCGATTTTGGCTTGAGAAATAGTGGGCTCGTCGATCGTGTGATATGGGAGGCGAAAGGAAGCCAGTGATAAATGGAGGTCCATTATTTTCATTACCTTTATCACAGCAGATGCAGTTCATGGTTCTTGGCACGGAGCTCGAGGGTGGTGTGGTGGGTTGGTTGTTAAGGCACACTTGATGAGATTCGGATCTTCTGGCACCTCCAGTGGTATCCCCCACACCCATTCGAAACAAATGAATCCTGGGTGGACAAGAAGTCCGGTCCGGTCTGCAATGCACCAAAATCAACACTCCCAAGGCTGTCAGGGTGGCAGACATCACACAAACACTGATAAGAAGGAATTGAAAGTCCGAAGGCAGCACCGACGACGACGACGAGTAAGGTCGTCGTCGTTGTCCTTTAGGTGACAAGGCCTGATGGTTAGTGGTTTGAGAGTCTTGGGTGTCGTTACCGCTGGGGGCTTGACTGTCCTCCACGAGAGGATAATCATGATAGTCTTCGCTCGGATCCCCGACTTCTTCCTCTTCCTCCTCACATTTCAATTGGGAGGAATGTTCCACTTTCGACAGGGACAGCTGGAACAGTCTCTTGGGACTGGAACACATCACTGTGCTTCCGTTGGAAGGGAGGGAAGTGCGAAGAAATTGGTGAAGCCAGATAAGGTGACAATCACAATGTATAAAATTGTGGGAAAGGTCCAAGGTTCCTAGGGACGATTGAGCTAGGCCGGGAAGAGGAACAGAACCTATGGGTTTCCATTTCATGTTCCACATGATCACCTTGATGAGACGAGGGCTCGAGGCATTTCGAGGTAGGTGCTTGTTATCCCTCGAAAGACGGAAGGCATTCGGTTGAATTGAACGTAGATGGGTGCATCCACTCAAGTCGAGTTGTTCCAATTTCTGGTTGGTCCCGAAGGCTTCAGATTCGATCTTGAATAAGGCCGGGCTGTGGCTCAGATCCAAGTGTTTTAAGTTATTCAAGCCTTCCCACATTTGCCTGCCTGCGGCTGGGAGAAAGTTTCCTCCTATTTTGAGACTCTCCAGAAGTGTCAGAGTGGAAAGAGCCGTCTTGGTGGAATCGATAGTCAAGTCAATTGAATTATTGGAAACATCCAAAACCTTCAAGTGGCGTCCCAAATTTTTCGCCAACATTCCCAAAGCCGAGCTTGACAAATTGGCACTTTCCACAAAGAGAGTCTCGAGCTCGGATGGAGCACCTTGTTTCTTAAAAGCCCTCTCATTCAGAGAGGCCAAATCGTTGTTGCCCAAGTGAAGGCTCCTCAATCGAGGGAACACCGAGTTCCATATTTGGCTTGGCAAGGTTGTAACCTGATTGTGGCCCAAATTGAGAGATAGGAGGTGTTCCGAGCCTTCAAAGACATTAGACCCAATGGTTTGAATGGTGTTCCAGGACAGATCTAAGTGCTCGAGCTGAAAAATGAGACAGTTTCACAAGAGTTATGGCGTCAAACTTTCCTCTCGATCCCATCCTCATAAACAAGCTTATGAAGGGTCTAATCCAGAATCCCGAGAAATATTGTGGTCGCTCTAAATTGTCGCTCATTTCGGTTAGATTGTTCACCCCAACTCAGCGAGAGGTGCTGATCCATTTTTCTACTGCAGTGAAAAGACATTTGCTAATGAAATTCGAGCTATGTCAGTGCGTTGCATTAACAATAACTATGTGCAAATTCCATTTTTCTTCGCAAATACCCTATAGATTGATTGATGGTGTGACCAAATATTTGATAAATCATGAATTACCGAGAATCTCATTCGCTTGTGTCGGTTGATAAGCCTGATTACTATTAGCCGAGGTTTAATTGTCTTTCGTGCAGTCTATTAGTTATCATTTGAACGATGTCTTTTTTTGTATTCAAAAATATATTTGATGCAGAACTCACGTCTTCCAGTCGTAGTACAAAGGTTAAAACACAATCTATTTTTATCCCTTATTCCGAGGTTGGTTGGTTCAAATCCCCGCACCATAAACTACATTATAGGATTAATTTGCAGTGGTTGTCAGCATGGTTGACCTATAAAACGACCAAGCGAACTTGCAGCCATTCCCAAGGGTGAGATAATGATAAATACCTCAATGTAATTATTCTTAGACCCAATTTTAAATCTGCATGCTGACTCTGGAGCAAAAAGCAAAAGAAACAACTAAACAACTACAATTATTGTAAGTTACTTTGCTTGATTTTGTGAAGTGTATCATATCTCTTCCGATGCCAGTTTTTGCCAGTTTTTTATAACCTTCCGTTTTAAGAACTGCACGTGCTTATTTTGCGTCTCTACGCTAAAATGATCAGCGGCGCCCCCATTCTAAGTCGCTATTTCTGACTGCTCTATCACACTAACTAAATGGAATGGAGCTTTTTGTGCCAAATTGCAACAATTCAAGAGGGTTTTGAAGAGCCATCAAGACCAAGTTGGAACTCATTATGGAACCAGTGGCAAAATTAAGGGCTTCCAGAAGTTTCAAATAAACAAAATACACGAGGATTCGTAAAACGGAGAGCTTGGAACGTTGCCAAAAGAGGGGGAATGCATTTTCTCCTCATCATTTCTTCCCAACCCCAGCCTTCATTCCATCCTTTTCTGGGGAACAAGGTCCGAAGTGCACGAAAATGCACCATTCAGTCGAAACTCTTAAACATTTTATCCTCCGTGGAACTCCCTTTGGTTAACAGATACATACTATACTTCACAAGGACAGGAAAGGCATCAAAGGAAGCCTTTTGGTCCCGGATGACACTTACCTGGATCAAGTGGACGAAGGTTGAATTGGGAAGGGTCGAGATGTTGTTGTGTCTCAAATTAAGAACCTTCAGGGATCTTAAACCAAAGAAGGCGTTCGCTGAAACATTCTTGACTTGGTTGGACTCCAAATTGAGCGCTGTAATAGATTTGAAAAAAAAAAAGAAAATTTTGAAACCATTGCAAAAAACCTGCCTTCTTCGTCCTTTGAAAGAGGAAGCTCTTTGTGTCCCTACTCTCGTCCCACAACTTACTGGCCAGCCTTTTTTGTGAGGAGAAGCATCGATCTGGCAAAGCGCTGATCAGATTGAATCCGAAATTGACTCTTTTGAGCTGGCCATAGAATTGAAAAGAGGCATCCACTGTCCTTATCTGGTTGCCTTCCAGGTCCAAATCCTCAATCATCGGGTTCAGGGTGATGGGAATGACTTCGAGGTGAGCAGTGGACTTGCACTCCACTGTCCTTAGGATGTCGTCACACTGACAGGATTGGGGACAGTAGCCGTGGACCTCATGGAGGCCGGAAGATAAGATTGTGCAAAAGCAGGCAAAAATGATGATGTCACGGGTGCCAAAAGACATCTCACATCCTCCTCCTTCTCCTCCTCCTCCTCCTTCTCGTCCTCGTCGGCTTCTCCTCTCACTTAAGAACGACATCTTTTGAAGAAGACCAGCGGCACAAATGAGACCTTCATTCCCCAAGCGAAACAGGGGAATCCGGCACTCTGTGAATAATAGAAAAGAAGCGGGACGTGAGGAGCGACATGTCAGTGTATTTTTAACATAATAATGCATGGACAGGCCTCCTCATTCACAGGGCTCTCTCTCTCAACAAGAGAGGCCCACAAAGAAATGTCCAATTAACTAGGGACGACCATGTGCCTTTGTGAGTTCATCAAGATCCTTGGAGGGAAAAAGTGAACCTTTCTTCTTGTTCTCCCCAACAAGATCTCCAAATGCCGAGATATATCTTGACTCTATGTAGAGGGCTTGTCGTTGATAAGCGACCAAATACAGAAAACCCTATTCATGTGCTGGCAGCAATCTGCCATGTACAGTACGTTAATGAGGTTTGAGAATGAAACAAGTGATGCGGAGGTCGTACTATGTAAATACAAAGGAAATGGGCCACTCTGGGTCACATTTCCGGTCCCGAGAAAAGTATTCTTGAACCTTTTAGACGAGTGTTTCGTTGTAAATGTGAGAGGATTGATGATAAACAACGAGAAGCTCCATGACCGATTTGGGTCTCCTCCAAGGATTGACGTACACTTTTATGGAGAAAATGAGTGGTGAGTCCCTTGTATTAGTGGCTTAATAGTTAATCATTCTAGTGCTTCACATGGCTTGAATGGAACAAAAATCTTCCTTTTGAGGACAGAATTAATGCGTTCTTTTGATGCCCTTGAGAGGAGATTATGCCGGAATTATCATGGAGCTTCCTTCGCTGGGTTTGGAACTTGGAGCAGACGCATCAATAAAGAATGTCACTCGGTGGATGCATTTGTTCTATGGCTGGAGTGACTGACACTGATGCGATTCTGCCACGAACTGACGAGTCTGTCAGAAAAGCCATTCAAATTAGCTTGGAATTGAAACATCCTGCAGACTCTGCTCACTCAGAGGAATGAAAACACCTTTGGGGAAAGTTGTTTTGTTCTGGATAATTCGTTGATTGATCATTGATCCACTGATTGCTCGCTTCATGTGTCCCAAATTGTAGCGTATTGTGACACATGGATGGGAGCTCGATCTCTCGATCATCCACCATTATTTCCTCCCCTTTCTTTCCGAATTTCGGGTGGGTAACCCTACTTCTTCCTCTCATACACTCTTAAGAGTAGTGCATGCGTCCACAGAAAGTTTTTAAATCCCTTCTTCCACTTCTCCTCGTCGTCCCAGTCTGAATAGGGCTTTCAAGTGGGTTTCCTACCTCCATGGCCCAATCACAGAGAAATATAGAGCGAAGCGAGATCAATTAACAATCAAGCTATCAAACCTGACAATGTTTGAAAAATGATTCAGGAGAGAAACACGTCAAATTATCTTTCATGGTTATTTCATTGGGGGTAAAAATCAATGATTTAATTTTTATGCCTCTTTACGTTGCACAATTAACTTCAATTTCGCAGATAAATGGTTTGTAATGAAGGCGGGATTGATCTTACATTTAACTATGAACAAAATGTGGAGTGGCCTTGCGAGGCTTTTGACTTTGGCTCAGCCCAACAGAAACTTTTGTATCTACTCTTTGAGCCTTCTGTGGTTTGGTTTTGGAGGGTTTGCGACGTGAACCACCACCCTCATATTGGGTCGGTATGAATTGGCCTGGAAATTGAAAGAACTTTTGTCTGCCATGGAACTTGAGTACGAGATAAAGGAGAAAGTTCCATCTTGATAGGGAGAGAAAAATGTCGTTTGTATCGAGTTTTAACAGAGCAATTGAACAAGTTCCTCGCAATTCTTCCTACATCCTTCTACACACCACTGACAAAGCAGACATGCCCACACGAGAGGAATTCCATTTCATTTATACATGATCAAAATGCCTTTGGGACGCTCGAAAACATCCAATACCATTACATTTCCAACTAATACTCACGACCGCCATCAAGCCTGCAAACTCACAGGGATCATCAGCCAATGAAATCAGATTATACCCCACTTAAATGCCTTTTCGAAAGTGCTTAACGGAGGCTCTGAGCCCTATACCCTATATTGATATCAAGATCCGTTCCTACTCCTGCACTGGGAAAATGTGGTCCAATAACCTCCAAATGGGAACCTCTATATTCAGATCATGCCCCGATGGATCGAGAGATGGAACATCGAACCCAACCCATTCAAGGGGTCGATAGGGTGATCCAATACAAAGAAAGACTCGGCTTTTCGTCCTTCGATAAGATTCGCTATTTGCTCCACAACGATGTATGTTTTTCTAGTGTAAGAGCATCGACTGAGGGAACAGAGAAAAGGATCTCGAGCAGGAAACGAAACGTTCCAACGGAGCAAAAGAGAGGCAAAAAGTGTCGTCGTAAATCAGAACACACCCGACGGACTCGAGATACTCGAGAGTTGGACATAAGAAGCACCAAGAGGGCACTCACTACAGGGTGATCAAAATCGATACCATTCCCTCGTGATGCAGAATGCCCAGGAACCACCCGGAGAACAACGGCATTGAGTTGCATACATTTTTGCATCGAAGACGCATGGGGGAAATTAGGGGAGTGAATGGGATTACAACTTCCTTGTATGATGCATAGATGGGATATTTAGTAATTTTGAATCCAAACATTTTCCGAAAACCGAAGGACGATTTGAGAATCCCATTTCTTTCAAACACCCAGTTCTGGTTCATGCAATTGGCCGGGCCCAAAAAGTCTTAGTGGCGACACTGGATTATGCTTCTCACAAATCAGAGAGAGAGAGATAAATGATTTAGCAATTGTGGCAATATTGGAACGCTCCATTGAATGGCAAGCTTCATGGAACTTTTCCGCCCCAAAAGTTTTCCCTCAGGACTGGATGAAAATTCTCTGTGGCGAGAATGGATTATCAAAATCCTTACTTAAGTTTGATTAAAGCCAAGTGGATCCGATCTACTCGGTGGAAAAGCAAGCCAAGTAGAATGAGCAAGCCAAGATCAAGGATGAAAGTGGAACATATATCCTTGTGGGTGGAAAACGTCTGAAGAAAGAGAGACCAAGAGAGTGAGTGAGACGGCGAAAGTGTGTTTTTGCCCTTTTGATGGATCTTTAAAATGGATGGCAGTTGGCAATGCCAGAAACAGACACCATTTTTGTTACTTGCAACACCAGAGAAATGCTGCTTCTTTATCTTCATGGTCGCTTTGCCAAGAAGCGTGGTCCAAACATGTTCCAATTTCTGACATCATGAGGCAGAACCCTCTGGTGTTCCTTGCAGTACGTGAACATGTCCCACAGAGGGTCTGAAAGGGTTGCTGGGTGTTTCCTTTAAATACGTGCAGAATATGGAACGACAAAAAAGGAGACCCACACAAGGGCGTCCCTTTCAAGCTGAAGGGATCGTGGCTTGGACACTTTCTTTCCTCTCAGAGGAAATGATCCCATTCCCGCCTTCTTCAAGTGTTCCATTTTCAGGCCAATGAACACCCTCGGTCTTTTCCACCCCGTGATCATTGAAGCAGCCCTCCCATCATTTTGGGGAGGCAACGAGATTCGCTCCCTTGGGTCACAAATAAGCGTTCCACACTGTTGAGACGTCGGAGGGTCCCACTAATGGAACATTGTCCCTCGTGATTGAAAGCATCTTTGGCTGAGCATGACCGATCTCTCCGTCTAATTGGGCGGAAAAAGCCTCTATATGCTGTCATCGGCCCATCCCTATCCGAGTCTCGGGTTCCATTTACATAAGATCAATCTCTGGGCAACTTCAAAGCTTGACGACTAATTTTCAACCCTTAGCGGTGGCTGAAGGAGACACAAGAGGAGGCCCTGTTTCGAAGAAGTTCTTTAGAAGTTGGAAGACAAATGACATGATTTCCCATTCCCGCGGCTCTAGCGAGTAAACAAGAATGGAACAATGGAACCGAGGACGCCAGCCCGCATGAATGAGCTAAGAGAAACATAAAGACACCGAGAGTCTCAGAGAGTCTCAAAGAGCAAAGGAGAGTAAAGCTCAAAGCACAGCAAATCCTTGAGCCTTCTCCGACCTGGCACAGAACATGCTACTAATTTTCGGGGCTAAGCCTTAGTCATCCGTTCTTATCTGGAACATCTTCCCTCAGGACATATTATTCATCAGGTCCAACCAATGTTCCTTAATTACCAAGCAGCACTAACCAGTTTCAGGAAACTCGCAGTATCTTCCATGAGAGAAGATGCGCATTATAGATATTATTGAAAGGGCAAATCTTAGAAGTAGTTTCCAAACTTAATCCTCGGAAGCTCTCCGAAATCCAACGTCTTTTTCCCCAGAGAACCTAACCCCAAGCCACATTAAGAGCTTCTTCTTCTTCCTCAACGCAGTATCCGCGGCATTCTCACAACAAGGATCAGGCTTGTTGCATTGTATTCCTTTCCTTGACGTCAATCCTCGGCATATTTTCCCATGCACTCGAAATGAATGGATGATTTTCTTGTGAGTGGCCTTCCAATCCGAGATCCACCCATCAGCCTCGCCCGTCTCCTCCTTCACAATCGTTCGAGTTCCCAGTTCCAACTATAACTATGCATGGGCATGATACAGTGTATACGTACGTACAAGAGCAGTATTAGCCCGAGAAACACTCTTGGTTCAGACATAGCCGAGCCTTAACCGGTTAGCCCGTTTGCCTTCGGAGAGCCCAATGAAAGGTCGTTAAGTCATTTTCACCCATGTTAATGCGTGCCAGAGCCTAGTGAGACGCTTCTCGAGGATGAGTCCGAAATGAGAGTAAGGAAAGGCTCGGAGTGAACTAGAGCATAAAATACAAACAGTCCCAACTCTCACACGCACTCGTTCCCACATCGGACTGCTCGTTTCTGACGCAGTATCTGTCCCTAACCTCCATCTCTTGGGAACAAATTTCAAAG
>NC_081443.1:10080351-10189474 GCF_007210705.1 Tigriopus californicus
CCTTGAGCCTTCTCCGACCTGGCACAGAACATGCTACTAATTTTCAGGGCTAAGCCTTAGTCATCCGTTCTTATCTGGAACATCTTCCCTCAGGACATATTATTCATCAGGTCCAACCAATGTTCCTTAATTACCAAGCAGCACTAACCAGTTTCAGGAAACTCGCAGTATCTTCCATGAGAGAAGATGCGCATTATAGATATTATTGAAAGGGCAAATCTTAGAAGTAGTTTCCAAACTTAATCCTCGGAAGCTCTCCGAAATCCAACGTCTTTTTCCCCAGAGAACCTAACCCCAAGCCACATTAAGAGCTTCTTCTTCTTCCTCAACGCAGTATCCGCGGCATTCTCACAACAAGGATCAGGCTTGTTGCATTGTATTCCTTTCCTTGACGTCAATCCTCGGCATATTTTCCCATGCACTCGAAATGAATGGATGATTTTCTTGTGAGTGGCCTTCCAATCCGAGATCCACCCATCAGCCTCGCCCGTCTCCTCCTTCACAATCGTTCGAGTTCCCAGTTCCAACTATAACTATGCATGGGCATGATACAGTGTATACGTACGTACAAGAGCAGTATTAGCCCGAGAAACACTCTTGGTTCAGACAGAGCCGAGCCTTAACCGGTTAGCCCGTTTGCCTTCGGAGAGCCCAATGAAAGGTCGTTAAGTCATTTTCACCCATGTTAATGCGTGCCAGAGCCTAGTGAGACGCTTCTCGAGGATGAGTCCGAAATGAGAGTAAGGAAAGGCTCGGAGTGAACTAGAGCATAAAATACAAACAGTCCCAACTCTCACACGCACTCGTTCCCACATCGGACTGCTCGTTTCTGACGCAGTATCTGTCCCTAACCTCCATCTCTTGGGAACAAATTTCAAAGCAAGCAGGACCTCATTTGGGGCCACGTCGATTGGGATTAACATAATGGATGGGAGTCATTAATTGGCCTTGTCATTCATTACACAGCCAGGCCTAGTGGTATTTGAGTTTGTTGTGCTTGGATCTCAACAGAGCCAGCTGAACCCTGCAGACCTAAATCCAGGGTTAGCGAAAAGTGCACTGTCGCACGATTTGAAACTAATGCCAACTTATCTACGGAATCCTTTCCCCCTTTTGCAAAGACCCTTCTCGTTCCTAATAGAGTGATGCAGTGCCGACCAGTCATTTGGCCAAAAGATTTAGGTCTGTATCTGATAGGGGCAGACATGGTTCGAGTTGGATTTTCATGCAACAATAGGATGGATGCCCGATGGAACGACGAAGCTGAATCTCTTTGAAGCAGATTGAAAATAAACAATTTGTCAGATTCCTCCTCCTTGGCCCGTCCAATCCTTGTCAAAATCCCTTTGGTGAACCCTTTGTTTTCCTCTTGGTTCCCTTTATCTTATTGCCAACGACAGTCTGGGATTCAGGATCCTGCCAGTCAGGATGAATAGTCGGTTGGTTTGGCCCAATATGACCGGATCCAAGCCAGTTTGGAATAACAAATGTTTCTCTAAATGACAGTGGACCCAAGGTTATGCCTACCGTTATGACGTCCAGAACGACGGCAATTTATATTCGACTTGAACAAAGGGAAACTTCAAAGTGAGCTAGCTCTCTTGATGCAAACTCGATCCTTTGGACAGGGCAAATATTTGTGCATAAAAATGTGATCTCGAACATGATTTGGACCAACGTTTGATGTGGAATGTCATTTTCATATTGTTGATGTACCCTCTCGGAAAATGACTGACTTTCTTGTCCCAATGACATCTTGCAGTGGCAGCACTGTTCTATCAACCGCATTTTGAGTTTGTTTGATAGAAGTTTGATTTTAGTTAAAACTTTAACTACGTTGTCAAACACACTGTGTTCATAATCTGAATAATTGAGATTATATTTTTGATTTTCCTAAGTGATCCCTTTTGCTCATTTTTTTCTTTTCCATCTAAATATTTCAATGCATATTCTATGCTTCTAATGCCCTCAAAATGAGTAATACTTTTAGATGAAAATTCATTTTTCATTTGACCAGGGATTTTTTGGCTTTTTGAAGAACAAAATGGCAGCATCTGGCCATAGTTAGAGAAATCAAAAGAGTCAGCCATTTGAAGCAATTCCTTGTCTAAATCTTCACAAAAGATTTGAAGATAAAGCTATTTGTGTCAGTGATAAGCAGACGTAGTTTGTGACCACACTCGGCTCTTAAAACATCGTAACAGAATTTATACATGTGCAGTTTAGCTACCTCTAAAATTTGAAAACCTACATGTATTGGTCGGTTCAAGCAAACTGTATGTTTAATTTTTTCTATTCTTACAAAGCAGTTTTCATCTTCATCACAATCATAACATGGGCTATGTTCGGTTGAGCCTCCCGCGGTACAAGTTCTTGAAACTTTTTACGTTGTGAATATACAATTTCATTTCTTATCCTGTAATATTATTTCCTTGCAGCCAATGATATCTAGTTTGACTGTTAACAGGTTCAAAGTCACTAAATTTTGTTTCATCCATTAAGGCTTGTGCTTAAACAGCATTGTTCATTATTTTGAAGAAATCCTTCTCAAATTAATTTTTAGCTTAAGCTCTGAGTTTTGCATTCAGTTCTATGTATGGTTTTGATCATGCCTCTTGTCGATACCTCAAAACCTTGTGTACTTTATCTAAAATGACTCCTTAAGATAAATAATAATTGAGGTTGTCTGCTGAAACAACATAGGTTTTTCTAACTCCAATTTGAGGAACTAACTTTTCATGTTTACATCCTGGTGGAGTAAAAAATTCAGGAGCCAGAGGAAAGCCATTATGGTCATCATGTAGCTTTTTGAGATACTTCAAATCAAATTCATAAATGAAATCAAATATTTTTTTTGTTTTTGTTTGTTTGTACAGTTTTGGTTCTAACCATTTGAAGTATCCAAAAGGTAAAGGCTACATCTTTGCCCAATCATACAAATTATTCATATCAATGTAAGAAATATAACTGAAACGTCTTCTAGCGAGGTTTCAGAGAGCTTTCCTCTCCACTACTTCCGTACTCTACGCCGTCTATGCCCCAGGTCATTGCAACTGAGCTGCCCCAGGCTTGCGCCGCGGCCTAGACGCTGCCAGGTCCTTGCGACCAAAAGGTTAGGTTGGGTTAAGTTAGGTAAGGCTAGGTTACATTAGATCCAGTTCTAAGGTCTGATCATGCAAACCTTTTTTGCGTTATTTTGATCAAGCGATTTTGAAAATTGACCACGTGTTATTAGTTTCGGCATTATTAAGATTATACCTTAACAGCTGATGCGCCAACGCCGGTCACTCATTCTATTCTGACAACAATCCATATTTTAAACTGCATAGCCTTGCTTCTATACTTTGTTCTGCTCATTGTCCTCTTCCCCCTTTGTCCGTGCCGCCACGCCCCTCTTGCTTTCGGGCGTGGCATTTGCTGCTTATTTAGTCGTCGATTCTCTCGTCACTGCCCCCCNACTAAACAGTTAACAGTTTACGAGGGAATCGACGGCCTACGCAATTCCCCCGTTATTGGTGGCGGCCATAGATAACTTCATATATGGTTTATGTTTTTCTATGGTGGCGGCCAACCCCAGTCCAATCTCCTTCTCTTCCGACTCCGACTCGGACTCTAAGAATAATTTCTCTGCTCTGCCTGTCACTAATAAATTAAATACAATTTTATGTTAACACAATATCATGGAAAATGAAAAAAAGAAACGCACAGGCACCCCCCCCCCTACCCTTTAAAAAGGTTCATTATACCAGAACGCCCTTTTATTTAAATACTATTGTCACAAAAGTATTAAAAGCACATTATTCGAGTTTTGGCTTCAAAATCTTCGTGAGGCCAAAACCAAGATTTGATGTTGGCTTGATATCAATTGCGCCAGCCTGACTACGTACGTATGACACGCTCTGAGTTCTTCGCAAGCGTAAATCTAGAATGTGGTTGTTTGATATTTGGTGGATTTATAATTCCATTTCTAGCCGCTTGTGAAAGCTTGAACTTTCTTTCAAGTTAAACTAAAGGGGTTCAAAGCCCTCCGAGTCTGGCTGAGGCGTGGTCGAGAGCTCTCTGGCCATTCTTGGTTGTGGCAAGTTCCAATCTCATTGTTTCTAGTGGCACATGATGTTGCCAAGAAACCAAGTCGATCTCTTTCTTGTTGGTGGTTCCCCCGAACTTGTTTCCTCTTGGGTGCCTTAGGCGCGATTTCTGATGGTTCCAGTTTCGCTATCGGCAACACAGAGACTTCACTTTCCATGTTGGATGATGATTCCCGGTCGTCCCACTTATTCCATTCGTTCGGTCCTCTTTCACGACCACTTCTTCTCTTCCATCAACAACAAAACCTCTGCCACGCAATCTTGTTCCCTCCTTGTTTTCTTGTGGTCTGACTTGGCCACACTGACTTTGACCTCTTTGCCCGGAGCTTAAGTTTGACTTTCTTGTGTTCTGTCCGTCTTTTACTACTTGCTTCAGGGTCAAAAATTGAGTCGTGCGTGCCTAAGGCACACACTCTGAGGAACTTTTACAACAATAAATTTGGTCGCTCCACATTTATAAGTCAAAAGTAAGAATGTTTAGGGAAACACTATTATTTGCGTGTTACAAATAATTAAAGAAAGTAGGTAAACGAATTTTGCACCGAAAATTAAAGTTATTTGACATGGGCAAAAATGGGATTGATTTTGGTGGATCAAGCATTCATTATGGTTGTTGAACAAAACCCCTTCCTTACTTCAAATTAACCAAAGGGGCGATATCTGTTCAAAGTTGTCCAATTTGTAGGTGAGACTTGAATGTGCCCCGTGTGAATTTGGACTTTTTTTTTTACTTAGCTCACTAAATTTTCCACGGGTTAAACCGGCAAAAATTGCAAAAACTTTGTGTTCAAGCCCAGCCGTCAACTCAAAAGTCACACAACCAACAGAAAAAGAACTTCATCCAAGCTTAGGTTCAAAACAAGAAGAACCCAGTGCCTTTTCGACTCGATTCGAAGAATATAATTCATATTGAATGGAACATTTTCCGCCACGAGGAAGTTCTTTCCCTTAGTTTTAATGAAAAGGCGCCAAGGTATATTCAAGGCTACCTTTCATTAGTATTATTTTCTTCTTGGAACCTAGCTGAAAGAAGAAAATACCCCTTACTGTCAGAATAGTAGTCTACGACCACATGGAACAATCAATTACCGGGCACTAAAAGGTTACAAACCGGAGATTACAAATAATTCATTGACAACATCTTACATATACAGTAAAAATCGGATATAAGAGCACCTTTGGGGTCGTGAATTTCTGCTCTTATATCCGATGCTCCAGTTCCGCGGCTCCAGAGGCAAAACTGAAGACAGAAAACATATTTTTAAGTTATAATTTGATGTAGTTTTACGATCCAAACAAAGTGCAGCCATAAAAATCGAGGAAAATGAAACAAAATGCAAGGAGGGCAGTGTGTTGGCTGTATGTTTACGCACCAAATACGTGGTTAATTTTTTACAGAATTACATACTGGCTATGAAGTTTTAAAAAAAACAAGCATTTTCCAAATGAAGCACGTTTGACTCCTAACATTGTGGCTATCTTAGACAGCTTGTCAAAATCAGCAATGACCTTTTGTTTCTCCTTGATGGAAAAAGTGGTTCTCTTGGCAGACACCATTATGTATGGCTTTGTTTTTATGAGAAAGCGGCTGAAAATTTGCTTTTATAAGGCTTAACCAGTTTCCATCGAAAACTTCATAGTTGAGCGCGGGAAATAAAAAAAATATATATTTCAATTCTGCTCTTCAATTCTACTCTTATATACGAAGTGGCCCAAATTTTTGTGGTCTTATATCCTATGCTACTTTACTATACCTCACTATATAATTTGATTCGGGGATTCACAATCCTGCTGCTATATTCGATGCTGTTATATCCGATTTTTACTGTATTCCATCCCTTTTACATGAGCGATAATGTTTGGATATAACTGGATGTGGTGCCAACTCAAGCTATTTTAAAAAAGGTTTGCCTGATTGAATATGAGTTTGGATCATTCCAGTTTTAGAATCAATTAATTCGGGAGGGAAAAGATCACACATTTCTGTCGAATCAACCACTGTTAATGGTGTTGTTCTTATTGCGAGATCATACTGTTTATCCCATTCTAGGCACGCAGGAAAACCTGCCGAGAATAATAAGCTCGAATCCATCATGCCAAAAGCATACCTGAACTGCATAGATAGAGCAACCATTCCAACAAGGCTTGTACACCAATAATGGCACATAACAATGAGCCTTTCGTCTCTCTTATCTCCGGACCTGACTTCCTGTGGAAAATTCAAACACAGATCCAACTGATACTTTTTAACAACAAAAAGCTTCTTCGAGGGACTTGTAAATTTGGAGTGAACCGAATGAAACGAAAAAGCCAATGCGAAGCGTTCCAAGCAAATGAGGATCGAGAAAAAGGGAATCCAATAAGACAAATAGCTTCTGAATGCATCGGAATCTTCACTCTCTCCGTCTCTCTCTCTCACTTTCCAACCCTCCTCAATCTCATTCAAATTCCATAGAACCGATTCGTAAGTTCACAAAAAAGTTTCACAATGAAACTGGGGACTGATTTATGGCGGAGGCCATCAACCTGGGAGGGATGGTGGAGTCCCTCGCCAACCAGATCGAGCTAATGTCAGCGATATTCTGTGACAGATCTTTGAATGTTCGGCCTTCCACTTTGTGCCTCTTTCTTCCTCCCTGCGAATTTCAGGCTCAATTATATGCAAATTTTGTGGCTACTTGAGTCCAATTTGATGGGACGCATGAAGACGGTAGCACAGATGGAAAGTACCAATAATGGCAGCTTTGCCAGCTAGAGGGAGAGTGCTCGTTGTTGGAGACCGAAATGTCGTGCTTCCCAAGCATTGTTTAGAATACCAATCTAACAAAAAACCAAAATTTTATTTGACATGTTGTAACTGACTTTCAATATTTTGGTTGGCGTGAGGCATCTTCAAATGCCGTCCTCTTTAGATAAGAGGTCTTTCACGTTTTTCCATCCTTCTCTTACAATTTTTTGGGCGACCAACAGAGGCCTTTCAGGCATGGCCATGGGGCCATTACGGAGATTGTTTCGATCCGCCATAAAATACTAATGAATGACTGAGCTCTGAACAACTTGGGGCGAACAAGCCCACCTCGTATGGGCCGTTTTATGGTCTGTTTTCTGCCATATTGGTACTCATAAAGCAGACCAATGAGAAGCATACCATATTTGAAACAAGGCCGTACTGTATCCGAAAACGGAAATTTTGCAATTTCGCTCTCCTTGCCCATTTCACTCCTCGTCTGACCTCAAAATCCTTCCATTTTGAATATTTTCACTCCCTTCCGTAGTTAATTGAATCTGCATACTCGTTTGAGCCTTTAAAGGCTGAGCTACCTTCGTCTTACGGTGGGAGAGGAAGGAGAAACGAATCTTCATGGGAATCCCTTGTTGGGAACGAATGAGGAAGGCCAGGCAAGTCCGTTTGAGCAGAGAGAGAGAGAGAACTATTGGGTTGGCGGTAGTAATGATGAGAACGAATGGGGAATGAACCCCCATTTCAAAGAGAAAAGTGGAAGAAGCTCCCGCCGATGAAGCTGCTAAACGACTGCGAATAAGTTCAAAGGGTGCTGGCACACAAAGCCCAAGAGGTCTTGAATTTCACTGAGGTTTCAAAGCTATTTCCTTGCGTCTCTTGTTCATTCCAAAATTTATTCCTACGGAATGTTTCACGGAAACTTGAATCCGATGAAGCGCCAGAAGAAAAGGATGTGGTTGAACTTGGTGATCTTGAAACCTGATCGGTGTCCCTAGACTGTGTTTTTTTAAGGTTAGTTAATGCTAAATTGGAGATCTGTTGCAATTGGGTGACGTTCCAAGTTCTGAACAATATTTAGCTCTTTTGCAAGTCCTCTTGGCTACACTATCTTGGTAATCGTGGTGCTTTGAGGGCTCATTGTCAATCCCAATGTGGCTGGAGAGTGATGTGCGAGGGTTTCGGTGGTCTTGATAGATGATCCGATTTTATGGAGGTGAAACGAACCAAGAGAAAACCTCACTTTTGCACATCCAAACGAGGAGTTCGCTTCCCCAAGCTGACTCATAGATTGGTCTTTAACTCAGATTAGAAACTTGGCGGCTGTGTATATGGCATATGGGACCACTTTTTTCATTCCAGATTTTGGCCTTGTGACTGTTTGACGTACCATTTGAAGTGTTCAACAAAAGTGTGTTATCTCTGCGAGTCATGAAATCTATGATCGTACAACTGGCGGAGAAGATTCCCAAGAATTCCCTTGTAATGGCGATGTGAGAAAAGTGATATTTTACGAATGAAGAAACTCCAAGGCCTTGAGACAGATCCCTACGTACACTGGGGCCGTTAAGAGCGCCGACAGGCAGTTTTCTCGGCCTTTAAAGACCACCTTTCTCGCTAAAAGCTCCGAAGCCGAAAACGAGAGCGACTTTCTTGCACCAATCCAACTTTACTACTAGTTCAGTTTCGAACTTTGGAAGAAACATCATAATCGTTTCACAAGAAAGAGAAGATATGATAACTGGAATTTGGCTTTTTCTCTTTTTGGCTGGAGCATTCTAGCAACAGTCGTTCCCATCCTGCATACGAAGACTTGGGTGGTGTGGACTAGAATGTTATGGACTAGATGTTCCTCAATTCCCTAGAGTGCAACTTCAAGCGCAATTTTCTCCTTTTCTATTATATGAGCCTTCACCGTTCCACCGTCGGTGGCAATGGTAGTTTTACGGGATAGATACACATGTCTTAGTCCATAGCTCATTCGAATGGAACACATGGAAAACACTCTGGTTCACAAGTACGTACTCTTCAGTATGCAGAGTTCTCCTTCATCTTGGATGGCTTTTTTGGAATGTCCTTTTTCTCTTGAGTTGGTTGCAACAGTTCCAATTTCAAGGCCAGAAATTCGGTCTCGTGGAAGGGGTCTTGAGGACTCTTGTCTTTTTGTATTATGACGTTCGTCATGAGTATATGAACATGATATCTATTTGAAACTTATTCAAGGCTATGGTAGAACCGGCTTTTAACGGCCTTCATTTTTACTTTGGAATAAATTTGAATTCAAAGAATAGAGGAAGTTTGGGTCTTGAATAGCTTCTTGCTTGATTAACGTGGGACAAAAATACCCTTGAATGTCAGCTTTTGTAATACTCTTTATTGAGATTATTAATTGAGTAAAAAGTTGAGTATTTGTGCATGCTGCTTATGAATTCATAATACAATCTCAATCTTTCACCTTCATATTCAAGTTTGTTCATTCCTTGAGTTCGACTGATCATGGTAGTGGACTTCAATGGCATGTTTTTTTTTTCATTATTGCGCATCAAAGAGCAAAACAAGGCTCATATTTCAGAGAGGAAAATTGTTCGAAATGTTAACTGAAAAAGGTTCTATCTTCAACTTTAACTAATTGTCAACTATTCATTCATTTTCAACCAAAATTATTTCTTTACTATAACGATTGGATAATTTTCCTTTCGTGAATTCTCTTGAACACGTGGCATTATGCTCTTATCAAAAATAACACGCATAATATGTGCTCCAATATTGAGCGGAATCCAATTTTGGTATTGACTTTTCAAACTCGATTGGATTTACCAATTTTTAAGCAATCGGATCAGATTTTTCTTCTCTATTTGCCTCTGATTCAAAGTCCTTCCTTGATATCCTTAATATCAACATGTCCATATAGAAAGATGTTTGTCTCCAATTTTAGCCTTTTGTATGATTCATCAAATTTTGTGCACCACTGCATTGACATTGTTTTAATTCAGGATTTATTCCACCATGCATTGTTTCCATGAAACCCAGTACCATTTGTTCCTGGATCTGCTCACTTATTGTCGCATACTGGAAATGTGAAGCCTAATTAATGAGTTTCGGTGGAACGCCATAAAAATAACTTTCGTTTCTCCAACATTAAAGGTAAGGCCCTCACTGCAGTATTCCTTTTACTTATTTTTCCTAATAGAACTAGAACTTGATAAAACCTGAAGCACTTCCTGAGCCCTTGTCTAACAACCATTAGAATTTGTATCACGTCTCAAGAACTGGTGACAACTGTTTTCCTCGGGTACACTCAAGGCAAATGACCTGATGTAGAATCTCTTGACTGTATGTAGAGGAAACAAAATTGTCGTCCAATCTTAGTCTGCGGTGAATGTGGAACAGTTGCATAGACATGGAACTTGGTAATTTGTAGGAGAACGAGCCATATCTACGGCAAACAATTCTCTTCAAGCTTCAAGTCCTTTACATGTTCACATTGCGCCAGAAATAGCACGCGACCAAGTCCTTGGGAACTCATTTCAAGTGGAGAAAAATGTCGTTATCCCGGAACTTTGGACCACTTTGGATCGCTCGCTTGCTTGCTCACTTGCTCACTCGTCTCGATGTTGCATGCCGAGTCCGTTGAAACTTTGTGGACCACGTTCTGTGGTCATGAATTTACGTTTTACCTTGGGAAGAAAGAGGGTCTTCCAGCCTTGGCATTTGCCACTTAGAGAGTGCTCATTACTCTTAATTCCGCTTGACATCCAACCTTCATTAAACCCAGTGGGAACAAGGTTCCATCACTCAAGACCCTTATGATAGGGCCTTGTTTTCTTGATGAACAATACATGTCCTACCTGGATGATCCAAGTGAGAATACCAACGAATAGAATGAATCACAGATCCAGATCCAGGATAATAAGTTCCATCGGAGGTGGCTCTTCTCCAACTGAAGGTTAAGGGAACTAGTTTGTTCCTCCGCTCGCCTTAACCATAACAATGCTGGTTGGTTCTCACTGTCGCCTTTCACGGAACACATCAGTGAAGAGCGGGAAAGGTGGAACGAGTGGGACCAAAAGACGAGGAGTGAGAGAGAGAGAGAGAGGGAGTGGGACAGAATGCCCCAGGGCACAACTGCTGCAGTATAGACAGTATAGACATACGCGAATGTTTCCTTTGGCTACAAACACTTTGTTCAATTACACTGCATCTTCAGTACATTTTCAGTTCAAATATTGCAGAGACGAGTTCCGTTCTAAAAGGTCGAAAATGTTAGTCCTCTTCTCCATAGTGGAGGATTTTTATGCACGGAGAGTTTGTAATGACTAATGTTTTCATATTTTCCACATGAAAATATCGGCAGGCGTTAGCAGAGCAGAGTTGATATAAGAACACACATATGAAGTTGTTGATATGAACACGTTTTTAAGTAGGTTGTGAAAGGAATAAGATGTGACAATAAAAAAGAGATTTGTCAAGTTTGAACCTGGTTTGATTACAATATCTTCCATCACGATTACATTTTCATGGTAAGTGCAATCAATCTATGCAAATCATTGTGAATCTTCAAAGATGACATCGCTGACCTCATGAAACATAATTGTTAATTGAAATATATTTTTAGGTTGGGTGCGTTTATTTTTGATAGTTTGCGTTGATACAACATGCTAAATATTATTAAAAGGGCTCGAGTCCAAGTGCAGTTGAATCTTTGAACCTAACTTGGAGAAAATGGCCGGACTCCAGTTTTTTAAACAGAAATCGAGTCCTGACTAGTAGTAATAAATTTCCACTTTTTTAGCTGAATATGTGAAATATGATTCCATTTGTATTAACTTACCAAATGAAAGTAACTAGCGAAGACGCACTTATATAAGATAACGATTAAATAAAGGTGGACTGTATTAGGTTCTTGTGTTGATAGGGGAAGCGGATACCAAGTAAGTTGCAAGGGATATGAAAGCTAATATTGATTTTCAGAGTAACTATTTTCTTTAGGCTGTTTTTTGTCACTGTAAATCGCAATGTTTTTGACTTTTGCATTCCATTACGCAACGAATGCAGAAGAAATGTCAACGAAACATGTTGGATTGCAATTATGGAAGGCTTTTACTTCACGCTTCAACTGTTAGTCTGGCACATGGTCTGTTTGACTTGTTTCTTTTGTTATTTTGGTGTCCGACGTCATTGCTCTCGATTGGGGCGCCATTTGATGATGATCCCAATCAAAACTAATAGTAAGTTCACTCTTGGGAATGACCGCTGGTTCGCCCATTGATGTTTGAAATATACCATTTCATTTTGAAATTTGAACAGTACAAAGTAGATTGGACTTGAGACCGAACCAATTGCGTCAGATTGGAAAGTGGACGACGCTCCATCAATTTCCTACCCCTGCCAACCTCTCCTATGCGAGTAAAAATCAAAAGAATCCGGAACAAAAAATAAGGATACGCAAACAATATCGGATTTTGGGCTAGACATTACGCCTCTGGCTCTAAAAGCCAGCATTCAGAAATTTTAATTTCTACTTGATGTTTGCAATCAAAATTTTTAAGGAATTTAACTTGGTCCATAACACATTCTATTATTTCATTTTTCACCCTTCTGTGGGATTCAGCTCAATTTCGGCGGTAGCAATCTCTGATGATACACTTGATGACTTATACACTTCTTATCAATGTCAAAGAAAGCGAGGTCAAACTTCGACAACCAAATCTGACGTTTGAATCTGAAATCGATGGATTGCTCAGATGAACTGCGTTCCACCACAATGATCGATATTTAGGGACACCCATCCACCTCTACAAGAACTCAGTTGTTAGCCAGCCTTGGACTGGGCAAAGCTTTGACCCACATTTATCAAGGTGTTGGTAACAAATTGTGATATCAATGGAGTCGACTTATTCTTCCTCCACTGAAGATGACTCTTCCTCTGGATCGCGCTCCTCGACTTCATCCCCTGGACTCCACCCCGATTACGAATACCTCAATGGAGTCCTCATGTGTTATATGCGGGCTGATAATCCCTTTACCCGTGGCCTTGAATATCACCAGCTTTTCAAAGTAAGTGCCCTTCTCTCGCTCAACCTCGATTGTACCACAATATTCAACCTTCTCAGGACAATGTGAGAACCGATACGGCCATCATATGCAATGGCGAGTATTACTACTACGTTCATTGGATTGTGATTAGCTCTCAATGGAGCTATTTGAGAGTTCTCTTCGAAAATGTTATTAAGCCAGAAGAACCCTTTACCCGGGTCATCCGCATCGATGGACCATCTTTGGAACTCTTTGACGAGGTCATTCGCTTTCTCTATTTGGGTGAATCCTTGATTCCCTCCATACAAAGGCAGACCTTCCAAAGGCTGTTGTGTGGACTTCAGATTTTGTAAGGGCATTCTAAACAGAGTATAAAGTTGAATTTCATTAACTATTTCTCTCGAACTTTAAGGTACATATATCCACCCGATATGAGTCTAGCTGTGGATCTTCCTCTGCTAACCTTTCATACCTCTCTGGGACCTTGGCACTACATCAACCACCGGGAATCGAACCCGGCCTTTGTGCCAAGATCGAGTCTGCGTCCACAACGCTGATATGAGATCTACCTCACGACTGGTGGTAAAACAATAACTTGGGAACAATAAATTGTCAATCGCGATCGTTTCTATTTATTGAACAATTATGTAGTGGTTTTCAGTATAGTTGAAAGTGATCTAGTAAAGCAATTATTTCTTCGTTTAAGAATAGAAGGTGAGGACAGAGGTCTGGTTGCCACGGACAAAAAGCATTGGTGGCATATCTCGAGACATGATTTCCAACCAAGCCATCCATAATTGGTCGGAATGGGAGCTCTTTCTTGGGATTGGTAGAGTCCTGGAACAAATTGAGAGTTGGCGGCATGGCTTGAAAATATTGGGTTTTTGTTGATTTTGGACGACAAAATAGGTTGACCTGTAGGGACTTGTACAAATTTCAAAGTAATTTTTGATCGTAGTGACAATGATGAAAACAAGTGTCTTTATTAGGCTTAAAAAAAGATTAATTCAACTTAATTAAGTTCAATTTTTGAATTAATTGATAACGAATCCGAACAGCTCAGGTATTTGAATTGAGAAATTGTTCACATTTCTCGTCATTCAAGTACGCCAAGGATGAGATCAAGTAAAATCGATGTAAGCAAGAACAGGTTTCGTTATGCTTCGTGCAATGCATAACCACCTTGTGAATGAATGTCAATGAGCACCATCCGATGATTGGTTTGCTCAACATTTACCATTAAAGGTATGCGACTAAATATACTTTTTGCAAAGATACGAGAGTTTGAGTTAAAGTCATATTTAGCCATTCTGATGGGGTGCCAGTTACTGATTTGTTAATGCTACGTGACAAGCTACACTAGTGAGCTTTGTCTTTGAAATATTTTTTACGAAATATCTGGCGGTTTAAGTTAAAAAACTTTTAAAACCACCATGTGTCGTCACTTACAAAACCTCGCCTGTCTTTGTATTCTGGGTCACATACGGCATGTTTTTCCAGTACTTGAAAGTAACACCACTTACATAATGACTGTCTCCGAAGCCATGGAATGTTCTCGCAAAAGCTCTGCCAAACGGAGATGCCGATTGGTCTTCTCCAGATTGGTCACCAAATCCTCACTGGTGATGTTAGCCTGTGAAACGATCGTGTTGAATTCGGCTTTCGTTTCCTCGGAAGCTTTTTTACCAATATCCGGAATCATGATCACATCATGGAAATCAATTCGGAACTTGGCCAGGAGATTGGCCATACTGGAAGTAGAATCAACACACTTTGCATAAACCCGTTCAAGGTGGTTTCATCATTCGCGACTTTCATCATTCGCGACTTCCTACCTTCGGGATTGCATGTCCAAAGCATCGTTCTTTGTAGCCAAACTGAATACTCGGAGATGACACTCGGAGAATTGGGCTCGCTTTGTCAAGATGTGCGGGAGAAGTAGAGTCAAACCACCGTCATCGTACAACCACCAAACATCAATGAAGCCCTTCCTCTTTTCAGTCTGAATAGATAACAGATCGCATTAATCTCATGATGTTTAAATTTCCGTTATTACTATTCAAAAATACCTTGAACATGTTAATCTCTCGGACCAAATTGGCTGGAAGAGGTCGGCCATCACTACCCAAAAGAACGGCCGCGGGCATGTCCTTTTTCTTCTTCTTTGGTTGCTTCTTCTTCTCTTTGATAGCAGAGTGGTGACCAACGTCCTCCTCGTCCTCCTCGGCAGCCAAATCCTCCAACATGTCCAGATCAACCTCGGCGTGAGGACGTTCTCCTTGAGTCACGGTGACAGTGATTGGTTTTTCGGACTTGATTTTGTTCGAGAAGTCACAACCGTTCTTAAGCTTAAGAAGCACCACGGACAAATTGATCTCGAAGCAATGATGAATGACCTTGGTGTAGCTTTCACAGCCTTCCTTGTCTGCAATCCAGTTATTTTTGAAGCCCATCATCACCACGTTCGGTTTCAGTTTGCCTGAGATCAAAATGAAAGAGATAATCGTGATTTGAGCATGGCAATGGAAATACACATTGTCCAAGAAGTTTTGATCGGTTCTGTCCATCACTGTTTTCCACACATTTCAGTTTTTGGGTACATTTTACTTTTAAGATGATAACTACTGTATTTACCCAATCCAGTTAAATTGATGGTAGAAATGGCTCCATCATCAAACGTGGCACTTTGAGTCAATGAGAAAAACGCTTTGATTTGATGATCTTCCATCCAATGGTTGATGTCATTGCTCATCTCATCTGCTCGAGCCTTGGCCACACTATCCTGTAATTGATGAAAATCATAGTTTCACTTGATGCCAAAACATTTTGCATGCAAAGAGCATTTCCTCACCGATTCAACATCAGCACAAATGAGGAGTGACAACTTTTTGGTCAAAAGGTTGGCAAAGTCCACAAGTGGTCTTCGATGAGCGGGAATTCCAGAGAGACAAAGAATCATGGGTCTGTAGTTCTTTACGTGCTGCTGCATCACGTTCAAAGATTGAAGGTTGCGTAAGGAGGTAACAAACTGTTGCGCGTCCCTCGAACTTCCCCAATTTGCCTCTGAATGAAAATAACGAGATATGCTGCATGAACAAACCAAATTCGAAGGTAAGACAGCGAGCGCGAGTTCGAGGCTTACCAGGCTTTCTGTAGCTGATGAAGAAGTAGAGAACAGCAATGCAACCAAAAGTAATCAAGGCAGTTACAGGACTCATGAGGAACATAACGGCCACACACAAGACGGTTCCAAAGAGTGCCACCCATTTGTTGTAATACTAAAATTAGCATTGACCGGAAACTTCGAAACACATATGCAGTAAGAGAATGTAAAATGATTTGGACTTACTTTAAAAGATGGGCGCCACCCAGGAGATTTGGTAATCGAAGCATGAAACACGGAAAAGTTGATCAAAGCATAGCCAGCCACAAAAAAATTGGACAACAGCGATGACACAATATCCAGATTTCCTGCAAACACATTGCAGATTCAGGTTTATGAACTGATGACGGAGTATCTCATTCATTGACTTACCAATCATGATGCAGCCAAGGGCGATGAAAAACACAACAATATAGCCTCGTCTAGGGTCGTTATTGGCACCAAATCCTTTGCCAAAGTAACTCAGACCAGGGTAGAGATTGTCCTTTGCCAAGGCTTGCAACACTCTTGGTGCTCCCACGAGAGAAGCGATAGCAGACGAAATTGTAGCGGCAAAGCATCCAGCATAGACCAGATAACCAGTTAAGGAGATCTTACTCAAGGTCTAAAACGAGGAACATCACCACTGGTGTAAACATATTTGTACCCATAAACAGAGCTCAGAACCCACCTGTTGGTCATTGGAGGATCCGTAAAAACAGTCCCGAGTTGTACAATTATTGTAGAAAAAATCATCTTCAAATGTTCCATTTTCCATGAATGCTTTGCTTCCATTCATACTAGCCACAAATGATGAAGTGGTTCCATTTTCTAAATGGTCAAGATAGGCGAGATACTCGCTTTCAATTCCAGAGGCTTCCGGAAGGTACACACTTCCAATTAAGACGGCATATAACATGTAGGTGACGTAGGTCATGCCAATGGCAGTGAGTGTTCCCTTGGGAATCGCCTCTCCAGGATCACGGAGATCGCCGGACAGATTGGCTCCGGCAACAATACCAGTGACTGCAGGAAAAAACACAGCAGCCACTTGGAAGAAACCCGGGGGGTTCTCCGGGTTCTTGTTGTCATGATAATTTGTGTTCAGCAAGTTAGTTGAGAAAACTTCGCCTGCAATAAGGGTTGATCCAGTATGGAGGAATGCTGATCTCAGAGTTATTAAAGAAATGCTTACTACTGTATCCGACGAAACCGTATTTCTTCTCCTCGTCGGCAGGGAAGAAGGTTCCAATGACGAAATCAATTTGGGAAACAATAAGAAGG
Source organism: Tigriopus californicus (assembly GCF_007210705.1). Classification (NCBI taxonomy): domain Eukaryota; kingdom Metazoa; phylum Arthropoda; class Copepoda; order Harpacticoida; family Harpacticidae; genus Tigriopus; species Tigriopus californicus. The sequence goes on from NC_081443.1 coordinate 10,097,642, forward strand.
CATAATAACACCTTCTCAACCTAAAATGAATGTGGGCCTCGTCAATATCGGAAGTATTTCCCCAAACTTGCTTCAACCTACTCTAGTAACCCACTCCATGCCAACAATGGCCAAGATCAAAACCAAGGTTAGCGTGACTGCTCCAATCCATCGCATGTCATTCAATCGGTGATCGATAGTGCCTGCAAAACCATTGAAGCCCTCAATGTTCTCCTTCAACATGTCCAAGAGAGAGTCAACGAAGCCAATGATATACGTGGCCACAGCAATGGAGTTGGCCAAAGTGAACATGATGCCAATGGCACCACCAAATTCAGCTCCCAAAGATCGAGACAACATGTAGTAGATACCTGCAAAGGTTTCGTCAATCGTTCATCTTTGATTTTCAAACCGGTTAAGCCAGAAGAGGGTCTTTCTAATCAAATCATCATGAAGGATCATATCATCAAGTGCTGACTTACCTCCGCCCTTGATGATTCCATTGGTAGACACGGCTGACATCGAAATTCCAGTTAACAACGTCACAAGGTTGCACATAGAGATCACCATAAGACCTTGAACTAAATTCGAATACCTACATGTCTCATTCCATGTCTCTAGCACAAGAGGCTATTCCACTTACCGATACCACATTGACCAACTACCCAAGACAAACGTAGAAACAGCATAACACCCCAAATGTTCAAGAGGCATCTCATCTGAAATTGGAACAATTGGTTCCATAGCTCCATTCCCAACCTCAAGGTCACAAGGTCATACTTACCAAGACTCCATCAATCCATCCAAACTTAATGACCTTTCCAGTAGGAGCCTTTTTCGACAGGTCATCATCCTTTCCGGATTCGAGGTTCTAGAATAGGCCTTAGCTATTGCCAAAATTCAAAGACTAAAGACCAAAGTAAGGTCAAGTACTTACAGAGAAATCAATGGCCTTCCTTTTACCCGCAGCTAGCTCGTCAACAGTGGGACGAAGTGAGGAAAAGTCCGAACCAGCCATGATGCTGGTCAGCCTTCGGTAATTGGTCTCCCGAGGCAAGGCTTCAATCTAAAGGGAATGTAATAATGAATATTGATCGAATCTTCCTTTTTGGGGAATTTTGCGAACGATAGTAAAGCTTTTTTTTTACGTATCCGTATTTTGTCACTTACAGAGAGTGACCAAAACCGGAGAATCTCCTTGACAAGTTAAATAGTTTAACCGCTGGATTGACGCTAGTAGTGCTAATTAGGAATCAGTTTTTTACAATAGACTCAATGGAGCTCAAGCACAATGAACTAGATTTTGAAGATTTTTTGAACTTAAAGTTAAAGTTCAGGCCTTTATTATTTAAAAGCTAATGTTGTTTTCTTCAGTTCATTTTTAGCCCTTAACTTGAAAAGCAAATTGAACCAGCTCCAAAACATTTTGGCAGAATCCACTTAATTTTGTAAAGATAAATTTTTATATTTAATTTAAAAGTTTTGAAATACTTTAACAAGTTTATGATCCTCATTCTTAAAAATATGTCTACGCAAGTTTACAAACTTTACATAGAAAAATGATAAAAAATATTCAAAAAAGACACCTTATAGTGCACAAAGATTAAATACAAAATGCATTTCTACAGAGAGAGGAGCTAAACATTGAATATTTGCCGCTCTTACCGTCAATTTGCGGAAGCTCTGATCCGCATCGTAGACATAGGTATGTTGATTGCCTTCAGAGTAGTTGCTGCTCTGGTAATACATGTTACCGGAGAGCTCTTGGGTCGAGTCATGGCTGTTGCCTTCATCAAAGGCTCGATTGTCGAAGCCTTGATTTGGCAAAGTCATCTTGAAGCGAGTGTTTTGGACACTAGGAATTGATTGATTGGAAACTGTATGGCTACTGAGGCATTTCGAGGATCCCAACAGGGTACAAATAGGTTTGCGAAGGGAAGTTGAACTAGTTTCTACCAGCTCGAGAGGTGGTGTTTTCATCGATAAGAGAGCCACTTTTGAATGCTGTTCAATGGTTGAACAAGTTCATCGACGTGCAAAAGCAATCTTGTAAAAAGCACGATTTGGTTGAAAACTTATTGGCCGTACGAAGCGTACAAGATGGGGAAGAACAGAGTCGTCGTACCGGACCCAATTAAAGGGACATTATGACGAATGAGGCTTTGGAATGGCGTCTACTCTTTGGCCTCCCTCATTTTGGTGATATTTTTTCTGTTCAAAAGGGTTTACACCCCTAGAGTTCCTTCTGGAGAATGAACAGCTATGCTTGGATGAATGAATGAACATTTCAAGACGTTACAACTTGTCCCAGAAGTCTCGGAACCAGAGAGGGGGAAATTAGCAGCGGACTGGAAACGAAATTGCATTCAACGAAATTACAGTAATTCCTTCCTTTTTACGGAAAAAGAAATGTAATTCAAGTACGCTTTTAAAAATAATGAAATTGAAACGACCCAAAAATCATTCGTTATTCGTTTCTTTTTTTTCACCCTCTTGAGTGGCCTTTGAATTTGCGTTTCTCTTTTGACAAGTGGGAAACTTGAAGCTCGTTGGCAATCATAACATAAATCGCCATTTTCAAACATTCATCATTAAAGGTGTTTGTAGTACAATTTTTCTGCTTAGTTGTTCACTTCTCCTCAATCACATGTTGTTGGACAAAACGACCTGATTCAGAACGAATTTTCCAGCAATTGGTTGGCAGGAAATTTTTCCTTTGGCTTGCGAATGTTGACCCAAATTTTCCAACTCCTCATATTTCCATCCATAACTTAAGGAAGCGGCTTATAACAAGGAAACTATATGAACGATAATTTCTAGTACTGTTTTTCCATTATGACCTTAGTGTCAAATACTTGATGAACTCTTTGCATTACATATGCTGCATGTATTTCCAACAAATTTGATCTTCACTAACTCATCTCAAATGCTTAGGGATACTTATGATCAAATGAGAAAGGAATTGATTGGTTGATCTTCTGTGGTCCATAATGTCGTTATACAGTACAATAGGTAATGCCTATCCTGCCTAATAGATATCCCACTTCAAAATAACAGCAAAACATTCCGGACAAGTTGCATATCTATATTAACTTCAGCGACCAAACCTTTGCAAACTGTGAAAATCGCTTGAAATCAAAGTATTGGACGAAAGGGATGGCGCGAATCTGCGCTAAGGCACATGCAGAACCTCAAGTAAATTGAGTTGCAAACAATCCATTGTTCTTCAATTTGCTCATAAGCAGGGGATAGACCACTCACTCCCTCATTTTCAAGTGCAAAGGAAACACATGCATGGAATATTCAATACCTTGTTGCTACCACTTTTATAACACATCCATGTATTTATGTTTGATGCCTTTTGGTTACGTGTTATAAATTGGGCTTGGTTGGACGAACAGACCCAAGACGAACGTACTTTTTGAAGTACGAATTTTATTACGACATTCTTGCCAATATAGATGCTACAAGTTGACTTGAAAAGAAATAGTCCTCCCCCTCCTAATCTAAGAGGTGGACATGCATGCCAAGAAAGATATAAACAGAAGATTGAACCAACCGATTTTGTAACACTGTTTTCCACCTCAATCCACCCCTCTAAAGCTGGACAGGAACAGAGGCAAAATCTTTTAATGTGTCAAATGACGCACTATCTTCTCAAGAGCATCATTTATTCAAGTACTATCAGGGGTTCTATTTGACAGTAGTGTCTTTTGAAAAATTTGTGTTCATCATTGCAGACCATAAAGAAGATAAATGGCTATTTCTGTTGCGAAATCGTGTGAAGGAAATGCCCCATTAGAAATTGGTGTAGTTATTTTTGCGTAGAAATCATGGCATGCCAGTCTTGGAGACCACTAGAAACACTATTGGTCACTTCAGTCATCAATCACTTCTTTGTCTTCTATAGAGTTAACATTGGGAGCAACAAAACTAGATGGTTATTTTCAAGGAGCGTTTCATAATTTCTTAAAGAACAATGATTTTCATTATGTACTAGGAAAATGGCTTATAGCCAAACGGAACAAATTGAACACCTTTTTGCATAAAAAGATAGTTGATGCGATTAATAAAAGATGATTCACTCAAAATTCATTTGTTCATTTCTAACACCACGAAATTGATAATTGAGAAGAAACAAGAACAATATGAAACAGGTAACGATATCAAATTAGAAGACGGCCACGAAGAAAAGGATCTTCAAAATCAATGTAGTTTTAATAAGTGTTTCTAATCCTTGTATCCTTAAATTTCCAATGGTCACAACAGCAGAGTCAAAAAGTACAAAGTATCTTGTTACATTGCAACCTTGACTGAATGTTTAAAACCGATAATTCACACCTAAAAGGCCCAATCCCTCAAGTTACCAATCTGATTCATGAATTCTTATCTTGACATTGCTACTTTTCATTTTGGCAAGACCTGAGGTGAGTTTTTTAAACGCTTGACCCTCTGAGCTAAGGTTTGGATATTACCCAGAATGAGCATTCGCTCATCACTTTCGCAAGTGTATTTTCATACTGGTTAACATCCAAGCCCCTAACTCCGAGGTGCGAGCTTTAAAATACAGGCCTCTGGTTAGTAAGGAATTTGTACTAATGGTGGAGTTCTTTCTCACGTGTGTAACGCTCAAATTGCTCTAAGAATGAATTCATTGGCCACCAATAAGAAGCCAAACTTCTTCATGTAATACGGAGAAGAAAAAAATTGAATATTTGTCCTTCAGAAGATCCACATATGAAATAATTTGAAAGAAAAAAAGCATTCCAACCTGCAATTTAGAAACTCGCAAATCTTTTTCGGAGGCATTAATGATTGTAAGATTCCATTGGAGAAATAGTTTAACTTCTCCATCATGATTCATGAAATCTTGGCCATCTTGGAGTCATATCCAAACCCAACACCTCTTCAATTGAAATGCAGTCTATCAAACGCAACCTCTCTATCTTTTAATGTCAATTTCCAGGCAAGTCATTCCATGAGGTGTACATGGAAAAAATGAGCCACCCTCTTTTTAAGCTTGTATCTTGTTGATTATGTCACGGTTTTAGCTATGAGTCCCGTTCAATGTAAATATTGTAATGCCTGATTGAGTGAAAACGAGATGTGACAGAAAATGGTCAAGAATCACAGATAATAAATCATTCCAACAAGTAGGTATTAGCTGATTTAAGAAGTGTCTGAACATAGCTATGGTCAGGGATTCTGGACAAATACCTATCCAAATTAGTATTGAACAAATGGACGGGCCAAAACTTACGAAGAGTAACATTAGATCATTAGAGGTTATATAGTTCGGAGCACATCTTCCAACATCAGCTTTTTTCAATTTATTAACCAGATCCCTAAAATCAACAATTCTATCCAAACTACATGAAATGACACTCCAGGGTACCATGCATGCAATTTGAACAAATATATGATATTTATTTACATATATTTACCATACATAATTTGATATGGAGTTGAGACATATTTTCTGCACTGGTAAAGTCTTGTCCGCACAAAATGGTTTGCACATCTGAAGAAAAATCCGCCATTGAGTGGTGTGTTTGAACAAAGACAGTCACTTTGTACTTTGGTGACCTATGGCAATACCATTTTCAAAGTTTTCTCACAATATCAATTCCCAATTCATAGGTATGTTTTTAGAGAGGCGACGAATTAGTCAAAATTCGGGTGAGTGACGGTGATTTCAACTGCCATTTCTTAATTTTAAATGGCTCGACATGGGCAAAACCATGAGTCTTATATTATCACCTNTTTTCAAAGTTTTGTCACAATATAAATTCCCAATTCATAGGTATGTTTTAGAGAGGCGACGAATTAATCAAAATTCGGGTGAGTGACGGTGATTTCAATTGCCATTTCTTAATTTTAAATGGCTCGATATGGGCAAAACCATGAGTCTTATATTATCACCTCTAGCCCTTCACCAGTAGATTGACATAAAAAATCCAGGGCTAAACTTGCTTTTCATTGATTTATTGCCCCTCATCCAACCTGCAACAGAATCGTCCGGAAGAGCAGGCTTTCATAAGTGGTTCGTGCAAAATTAGATACGCACGTGTAGTACTGGTACTATTTGGATTCAATTCAGGTAAATAGTGAAACTAGTTTGCCCGTTCACAACTATTACAACATGAACAACCGGAACATTTCAGGTTTGTGTTGAGTCGACCGCCTATTTTCACGTGTGCTCGCATATCACCTTGACAATTTTAGTGCCCCCCTGTTGTTGAAGACTTTCAGTGTCAGTTTCAGATTCGACAAGATTAAAGAGTCGCAACAACGTCGTTAGTGGTTGCAATCTCATTCTGAGAAATCAGATAGATTGTACGATGCTCTAATTTCATCACTTATCGAGTGAAACTCGAGAAAACCATGTCAATTGCTTTTCAAAACTCGCTTTTTGGAGTGCCCACATAACCGGAATTGTCTGACTATTATTGACTGCGTGACAATCAACATAAATTAAAATTTAAAAAAAAATCGATTGCATTGGTCATGTCAAAGCAATCGGGTTGGTGTCTGAACTGGATTGATCTCGTTCTCATCTCACGAAAAGTTTGTGATTCAGTCAGTCTAGCTATGTTATTTCTTTGGTCTGTTCTGGTTTTTATGGGCTCTTCATGTCCTTTTCAACATATTTTGAGATGCGATATGTACCCAGTTGCACATACTGACAGTATCAGATAGTTTCGTGAATGCACAGGGAGATGGTTGTAGCGCAGTTGATTAACGCGCGTCCGAGCTATGCTCGGGTTCATAGGTTCGATCCTAGGTCTGCCCTCCCCCCTGCAGTGGATCATCGCCTCGAACGGCGGACCCTGAACCCTAAATGGGACACCATATATATGTAACATTGAACAAATTGTAAAACTATTGTGATCCAATGAGAAGCAGAATCTCGCAATAAAGACTTTTGTCTAAAAACAAAAAAATTTTGAAACGCGACTGGGTACAACTTAGTATTGTCGCATCTCAAAATTTGCGTTCACGAAACCACGTGGGGGGTACCCCATTGGAAACCAAGATGTTGAATTGTCATAAAACAGTACGAGGGAATGATAGATATCTAGTTCTCAATAAAAACATAACTCATGCTGGAGATCCTTACGGAGATCAGATGGCCAATTTCGACCAATCTGATTGACTTGTGTCCCCCCTTTCAGAACACATTCACTGACAGCTAGTGTGGAGCAAACCTCTTCAAAGACTAAAATCATCCTTTCTATCACTTGGTTTATGAACGGTGCCTGTTTCAGAAATGAAACCAGGTTTAGTTCTTCCAGCCTTTGCACAATCAAGAGCCAATGTTCATCTTTGAACTTGAACCTAGCCCGACCGACCTTCCCGGCAGGTCTATCGCAAGAGCACGCCGGCTTTTGAATGTGAAATCAAGGTCATTAGAAAATACCAAGTCCAAAACACTACTTGCTCTAGTGGCTTCTCCACCATGCTGGGAGAGTTGGGCAAGACTAAAAACTCCTGCTTTTCAAACGACTGAAGTCGATTTCGAAACGGAAATGCACCCTTTTGGAATAAGGTCCACAATGTTTTCCAATGTTTCATGATACATATCGAACGCATTCCCCATCTCCTTGGTGGTGACACGGTTATCCTTTTCCATAAAATTGCTAACCGCGGCAATAACCCAAGGAGTCCTGATTTGTTTTGAAGAACTTCGGCGATTCCATTATTTTCTCACCGTTTCCAAATATTTGTGTAGTTAGTAGACCTCGAAAAAAAAAATAAAAGCCTGAAAAAAATGTTATAATTTTTTTTTTGCTTTTTTGGGTGGCAAAATATGTGAGCCAAATTTCCGATTTTTTCACTTTTTTTTATTCTTTGTCGACTTTTTTCTCACAATTTAACACATTTTGGAATATTTCTTGTCCTTTTATTGTCATTTGGGTCCATATCTGCTTCCTTCTTAAATTGTTGTTCCTTGTTTGGGACCTTTTTATTCACTTATGTGCAGCATGATTAGATGAAGGATTAAGTTCTCAGCCAGAACCTTTCAGCAATTTGCTTTTGGTTTGGGTTTACACTGACTTTACCAATTGCTGCAAAAAAAGGTAATCCCCGGAATAACTAAATTCAAAGATTATGCTTTATCCAGCTGTTGCCACTGAAACTTTTAACAATATTTGCTTTACTAACGAATCGATTATTCAATTCTGCTCCCTTTTTTTGGTTTGGGAAAGTTTGCAAGAAAAGAAACCTTGCACTTGAGCTACATCTGGCGTTTTATCTGACCCAAAATTATTTTGTGAACAAAAACGCCCTCATCACCAAAACAGTGTATAGGCTGAAGAAGAGAGTCAATTGTTTACCATGACATCTGTTTCAATTGAAAACGTGTCCCAATGTCGAGCATTGCAAAAAAAATTAATCAGTCCAATTCCAGAACATCTTTAATCAGTCTTTCCGGCAATGCCAAATTGGCCTGGAGTGAATTTCAACCAGGATTTTTTTTGAGTTTGGAAGCATGTTAGGTGTTAAAGTATTTTTTTTTCTTTTTTTTGCAGACTTCCTTACCGCTACCGGGATTGGAATTCCAGCAGTTCAAGACGAGAATATTTTTTATTTTACTTGATTTTTATTTATATATATATATTATTTGATCGGCCCGCGAATTAGAATTGGCTGATCTGGCTAATCCTTGAATATAAGGTTGATCCGGAATTTTAGTCAAAAACTTGTCCAAGTCTGACTTAAATCTTGCTATTGGATCAACGCCTACATAAGCCCTACGAATATTTGAGGGCAGCAAATTGAACAATGAAGGAGCCCGAGAAAGAAGAGAGTTGGACTTCATTGTTTTAACTAGCCTGGATTCTCGAGGGCTTGAAGGTGCTCTCAAAACGCACATTAAGCCTCTACGGTCACTAGAACTGACCCTAAATCCTGGGTTGGGACAAAGCTCATGAATGCTTTTGAAAACGTACAATATCAGAGACCTTTCGTACCTTCTCTGAATACTATACAATCCCAACCTTTCTAACCTCTCCCAGTACGAGAACTCTCTCAATCCTGTAATGTTCGTAGTGAAACACCTTTGGACCTGTGCAAGCTTTTGCAAACCTACTGAACTCATTGGAGCCCAAATGGGTGAGGCATATTCAAGATGAGGTTGAACAATCGACTTGTACAGAGTTCGCATCGTGATGCTGTCTCTGGACTTAAACGTGCGATATTATATCCAACTACACGTTTGAAAAGCTTTACAAACTTTCAACCGGATATTCTCATCGAACTTTCCATCATCTTGGAGGACTACACCTAAGTCCTTCATGGATGAGATTTGCCTTCATCATCTAATAGTGGAGTGTCTAATTGCGTCGACCCAAAGGTCATTGAGCGGAATTTCATTCCGTTCATGGCCATATTACTCTCAGTAACCCAAGAATAGATTTGGTCTAGAACCTCTACCAGACAACCGGAGTTCTGACCATTCCTACCAACTACCAATTTTGTATCATCAGCATAAGAAGAGATACTGACATTACTACTACCAAGCTTCTGAAGCGGAGCAATGAAGATGATGAAAAGGAGAGGACCTAAAATGGAGCCCTGAGGGACGCCCAACTTGACATCATTGTGTCACTAAGGGATCACTCAACCTTAAATAATTGCTTCCTACTTAAAATGAAACTTCTTAAACAATTGAGAACTTTGCCTTTGATCCCAATCTCAAGGCACCCCTAGTTCCTGGCTGTTGGAGGGTATATGATGCTTACAACGAAATTCATTTGACCTGAGAAGTTGCTGAAGGTATCAGTAACTTGTCAGCGAAATATTAAGTTCCTCCACGACTCAAAAAATAAAAATAATCAATTATTTGGCTTATACACCCGACCGTATTACGATCCTTTAATGCCATAGGTTTGCGAAATCTGGATGATGTATAAACTAGTTATCCTCCTTTGCCATAGTGACCCTAAACAAAATAATAAGAAAACTACATGGCCTCCTGTCTTCAAAGACAATTTTAATCTCATAAGTGTTTAAAGGCTATTTGGGTTTTGGTAGTGATACAGTTTTCTGTACTGGATGAGATATTTGGTCTTATCGTGTCCCAGAACTAGAAGCGAAACGGCCTCCCTGATAATCCATCTTGAAGTATTCCACAATTGAAAACATCGCACCAACAGAAATGTGCTCCAGCCATACCTCATTTACGGGGTTGTGAACAGTTTAGAGTGCTGTGGAGGATGACCAATCATTCAAAGAGTACAGATCATTTGCTATGTTGGCCCTTAACTTGTGCAAAAGCTAACGAAACCGCGTTCCTCCATCCAAAGAGGAAGCCAACAACGATGTCTGTGATCTTCAATACAAACCACCAGATATGCCAAGCTCTAGCCAAAAAATTCTGATCTGTCTCTTCAAAGTCCTGAAGCTCTCTCCCACCGTCAGTGAGATGTGCCCAATGCTATTTATTCCTACCATTGTGATGAAGTTCGTCCCAAATTATGGGTGTCAGTTCAACACCAGCGCAATCAAAGACAATAATGCTTCTAACTCACCACCAACAGCACGAATATGTCAGCCAAGAAAAGCTCATATGGAAGCTATCCAGTTTGAAATACTCCGCCAATTATTTAAAATATGTGGTAATCAAAAGAGATTATGCCCAGACAATGTGTTTGTTAAGTATGGTTTTTGTTATGAAATGTACAACAGAACAAAGACACTACTTCTTTATTCATTTTATAGTTCCATGGGCAGTTTAAGGCAGCTGGCTAGTCAAGAGGGCACCGAAAAGAAGCGACATATTTCGTTAATTATGCATGGATGGAGAAATAGATGGAGTAGGTTAATAAGTATGGAGCAAGTGAGGAAACGGAGAACCAGTCAATCATGTACGTTGTTCATTCGACTACATTTAGTCATTGCTTTTTTCGCTAAATAATTGCGTCCCAAGCACAGCTATGATTTCTGGGAAAAAATCAATTATGGAAGCTTTTACTAATACAGTTTTGAACAAAAATTGATAAACTTTTAACCCTCCATCTGAAGCTACACACGGGTAGGCTTGAAAACTAACGGAATTGATCGTAAATACTAGAAAAAGATGATTTAGAATGATACAAAAAATTCTATTTTTTTGCCATTTTCTGCCACTTATTTTGGATCAATATCTGCCATTTTCTGCGATCATTGTCTGCCAGGTGATAGACAGTGACTTTTAATAATTTCTCATCCCTGCTCGATGGTCTAGGTTAGTAAGAAGAATGAAGTCCAACTCTCTTCTTTCTCGGGCTCCGTCATTGTTTAACTTACTTCCCTCTAACACCCCACATAATACGAAGGCGTTGTTGATCCACTAGCATCTTTCAAGAATGAATTAGCTAGCATTCGAGGAATATTTAAGATGCGATTACAATAGGCGAATGAAATCGGTAACATCGATAAATTGAGACAGTTTTGAACTTAAGCCAAAATCCAAACGAGTGCGAGCGGAGAATAGATTAGTCTTTTTTTCGTTAGATAATTCGTTCGTACCAAGTGTCCAATTTTTACTCTATTGCTCTCCTTTGTTGTCAACCACAAATTCAACCTAGCGTCGAAGGCCTTCCAGGCCCGGGCGACCTCTGCGGGGCTTCACGTGGCCATCTCCGTGGTAATGACGGATTGGTATGAGAAGAAGCAGATGCCTTTTTTCAAGCGCTTTCATGAAATCAAAATAACAGGGAGTAGGACCGGGATGCTTGGAGACCAAGACTGTTCAGTCCAAAAGTGGGAAATATTCTCCATCAACCAGGTCACCACCATTTTGGCAGTATTGGCCGGGGCATTTTGAAAGGTGTAAGACCTGCCATCTGCCACGTCTTCCATGAATGGTTTGACTGTATTTGCCATCCCATCCAGGTACATCATCTCCTTTTTCACGAATTTTGTCCCTTCTAGTCTTGTGCTCTTGCCAGATTGTTTAAAGCCCTCACGACCCTGTCTCCTCAAGTACTTGAGCAATCGGGCAATCTTTATGGGTCATGTCCCGCGGACCAAAGTTGGATGATAGCCTTCCTTCTTCCTTGATAAATTTTTCTTTAGGGCTTGGTTTGGTTTTCGACGCCATTATTCAACGATAGAATCTGAAACCTTTCACGCAAAAAATAAGTGGTTCTCTACTTCCATTTGTTTGGTTCAAGATGAAATTCAAAACTGCTTCAATTTATCACTCAGACCCAATATGAGGCATTCTCTTAATGTAGTAACATGCTACAGATTATCTCCCTGGATTTAGGTGACACAAAATTATCGTCATTGCGTTGGATTAATACCAGAAAAACTCGTTCAATGCTTCACTTCATACCTACTAAATGTGAACGGCATTACCAAAAACTGCAAAAGAAGTTGTTCCTTGTTTGGTTAAAAAACACCGTTTTTTTCACGCACACACCGAAGACGAAGAACATTGGGCGTTTTTCATATTATTCAACATTGTTCGTTGATCACCCACAAAGAGGAAACATTATGCAAAGAAAATGCGCAACGGCTGTTACAAAAGTACTTGCCATTGCATGGAGATTTCGCGTTTTTATTGGCCATATGTTCATGAATCGTTGCAAACCTGAACATGAAAAAATGGCTTACACGTCGGAAATTATCACAACTAGGTAGTTGCTAACGCATTGAAATCCTGGAATGTATTTTTGGAAAGAAAAGAAACATCTCTAATTGGCATGAGAAAAATATTGAGCTTAGGTCGGAAGTGTTATTATGAGCATTAATCCATTAATGCTCGCTGACATATTCGATACAAATGTGCATACTCCATTTCTAAAAGGCAGCCACTTGTGAATGGAAAACTTAAAAAGACCTCTTTGCTCTAGCTGAGTTTTCCACGTGTGTGAGAGCCAACGTCGGAGAAAAAATAACAACTAGTCCTTTGTCATAATGAGCAAATGTGAGAGCTCCGGTCATTTATAACCACACAAGCGTCAATCAAAGAGTGATAAGTGGACGATAAGGTGATGACTCAGATCCTGGGATCAAGCTGTCTAAACCGCTCAAGGGATGGGACCCATAGGGAAAACAAACCAATCTTGGACAATGGTGATGAGAACAATTCAAGCCCCACGGTGGATCAAACTTTGTTTGACAGTCAAGACGTTTGTGTGAGGATCACCAAGACATTTCTCCTCAATATAGCCTTCCTGGCTTTGGTAAGACACATTTTTTGGCTTTGGGGAAGGAGAGGCAGGGTGACTTCTTATCGATCCCAAACAATCTACAATGGAAATGAAATAAGAGCAAGTGACACTTTCCTATCGATGTTGTCGTGTTAAGTATGTTCTGGCTCTGTTGCATTGCACTTTACCATAGACTGTTTTATGAGAGTCCCTACTCTTGCGAAATCTTAAACTCGATGACGCACATCATGCTTTTAGTGAAGGTTTCACATTTAGCAGGGCTTATATTCCAAGTAACGTCGATCAATCAAAAGGGGAAGAGCAACACAGGATTAGAAAATAATCTGCTTAGGATATACCATGGACCAAAAATGCTATCAACCTAAGGCAAATTAACATAAATTTTTGAAGGATTTTGGCAAAGGCAGCTCAAATGTATCAACTCAATATTTGCAAGAGCCTAGCTAAAAAAACACCTTGCCGTGTAAATCATAAGCCATTTTTGTTGTAACGTGGGAAGCTAATGATTTGTGCCTCTTTTTTAAACTAAAAGGTGTCTGATACTGTATGTGTGGGACCGCCCAATTGAATCGCCGACTTCTAGAGATTCTGGCGTTGAACGGAAGGGTAAATTAAATATTCCTATCAATAATTGCAAAAGATACAGTTGAAAAATCAGGCTAAATTAAGGCTCAAAATTTGGTTGAGGGAACTCGGTAGATATTGGTAAAGCTGTGTTGAAAGGACTACAAAAGAACTTGAAATTTTGGACCCCTCTTGGTAATCAAATGTCAAACAGTACGAAATTTCTTATTTTATGAATATATATCTTGAAAAGGGGCTCTGCGTTACTTTGATTCGAACCGCTCAGATAACATGTTTCTAGCAGCCCGTAATAAAATCCACCATTTTGTCACAGGCAAAATATCATAACAAGTAGTTACCCATTTTATTGGAGCGAGTTCCTTCTGAGCACCATTTATAATTTTGACATTTATGGCCTCCAATATTTGCCGCAAAGTGAGTGTTTCCCATCAGGGGGAACAAATTGCGGGCAAATATGAAAGAAATGGGAAATTAATTGCACCTGTAGCTGGCAATGCTTTGAAATCTACATCTTTCTGATGGATTCACACAAAAAGATGAGCTCTGATCCTCTATGGAAACCTCCTGTCAGCAACGGTTTTTTAATACTTCAATTTCATCGCTTTTCATAATATTTCAAACGTAATTGCTAATTTGTTAGAATTACAATTACTTGAAAATGTAATGACTGTACAATTACATCACATGTCTGCAAGCAATTCACGTAGTTCTTAATGGAGAAGCATGTTGCAAACAATTTATTACAAATAAACAAGTGAAGATCCTATGGACTTGTATTTTAAATTTGGTAGATATAAAGAAACACCCAAGAGCGAATTTGTGCTCAGTTTATGATTTTTTTTTTTAACATTAAGTGTTTATGCATTCCAATCAAGGATTGTTCAGGATAATATAAAGTGCGTGTTAGATATACTTCTCGTCATTTTCAGGGTGTTTGTGAAGCCATCCGTGGCCCGACCTTGCTGGATCTCCAGGATCTCTACAAGACCAACCTTGAGACCATTTCATTCTTGTTTTTAATCGAATGCATTGGCTCTTTATTGGCCTCATTCTTGAGTACGCTTTGATGGATTGGCAACGCGCCATCCAAGTTAACTATGGGCAGCTTTAGGGCGGCTTTACACTAGGATGGAAAACCGAGATTGAATCCGGTTTGAGAATTGAATTAGGACTAGTGCTAGGGCGAGTTTTTCGCAATATGAGTCTTTTTGTTCAACTCGAGTACAGCAAAAGACTGGAGACCTCCGCTCGACTCACGTCTTTTGCCGAACTCGACACAGCACTAGTCCCACTTCTGGTCCTACTTCAATCCTCAAACCAGATTCAATTTCGGTTTTCCATCCTAGTGTAAGGGCGGATTTACATTAGCATGGAAAACCAAGATTGAATCCGGTTTGAGGATGGAAGTAGGACTAGTGCTGTGGCGACTCCCGTATTTCATTGTTCTGAAGTCGAGCAAAAAGATTCATATTGCAAAAAAGCTATCCCCAGCACTATTCCTACTTCCACCCTCAAACCAGATTCAATCCTGATTTTCCATTGTAGTGTAAAGCCGCCCTAAAGTCGCCCTAACATTGTCCTCTTACGTCTATTCCAGTTGGCTTATTCATGACGAACTATCCTCATCTGAATAATCTGTTTGTGTTCGGTGGATTGGTTTCACTAGGTCTAGTGACTGCATTAGTCCCTTTTGCGGGCGATTTGCCGAACCTTTTCATCCTGCTCTTCTTCGTGGGATTTCTCATTGCTGCAGTTCATACAGGTACTAGACAAGCTTTTTGGATTTTTAGGTGATAACTTTTTGAAAGACTCCAAATCTCAATAAGAATTTCTCTCCTTGAGGCAAAGGGGATTATTGAAGGGAAATTACCAGGGCTTTAGCTGCACCTCGATAAAAGGAACTAATCATAGTTGGTTCCAATCAGTTTCTCAGAAAATGATCTCCACCATGGATAACTCCTTAAACAATGATTTTTCCACCAACGATGAATTGTAACAGGGATAACTTCATCCATCAACAAATTCATCCATCAACGGCAAGGTCATGAAATTGATTCTTCAGGTTTCACTTTTTCTTAAATCTTAGGAAGCGTTCTGACCAATAGGGAAAGAGCTTTCGTGGCCTTATTGACAAAGGCTGGAATTCAAATACTTTTGAAGTATCATGCACAGGTAATTTAATTCTACTTGGTGTTGTTTTTGCGTTTGTCAAGAGCACATCGAGTTTGCCAAAGCTGATTTTGAAACCAAAGTCTCATTGAAAGAGGTAAATTCACTCAAAAAAGAGTTTTTTTTTGCATTTGTAGCATTAATGGGTTTGGGCAGAAGTAACATCCATAGGTGAAGGAAATGATATGAAAGCCCCGCATAAAATGATTACTTTCACGTCGAGCAGAAATCAAAGAAGGATGACGGTTACGATGTTTGGACAACATACTGAAGCAAACCGGTTGAGCAGAAATAATTGCTATTTTCTCTTAGTGAAGTTTCAAAAAAGTTGGGTGAACGATGGAACTCAGTTCATTTTGAATGTTTATGGCTCGATGACCTATCGAATTCTGTCACTTCCCCACTTATATTATCGAATATATGATCGAAGGATTAGTTGCCAAGGTGAAAGCGGGCTAAATGAAGTTATTACTTGGGATTGCATAACTTGTTACCATTTCTTTATTGGGTAGTATTACCATACGTAGAAGAAGTAACATAGAAGAGTAAAAATCGAGTTTGTTATGGTTTTTTACTGCAGCTGAATCGGTAACCAGTGGACAGGGCAACTCTAGCTGATGGAAAGCAGCGCCTCTACAATCAGAAACTACACTCTAGCAGCCAGTCAGGGGACATTCATTGGCTCTGAAAACAAGTCCGTCTGGCTAGCTCTCATCGCACTCTCTAGGAGGTGCTTACTTCGATGGAAAAAACGTTTTGACCTGAAACGACATTTTCCCTCTCTTTTTTAACTCTATTTGAGTCTATTTCGAGGATTGTAAATTCGGCCAAATAATTTGTCATAACGTGACAGAATAAGGAACTCGTAGCCTAACAGCATATTCATCGTGCATCATAAAGATGTGGGTGGCGGTGGCTAACTAAACAAAGCTAGGCGTACTTTTCGCACCAGCTGATGAAGAAGAAGAGCAAATAGGTTTAAAAAAAAAAGACAAACTGATTGTAAATGTTCAAAGGAATTTAATTTTACCTGCTAAAACAACTTAAACCTGCATCATACACCTTTTTCAATTTTAGGCGGCAATGTCCTATGCTTGGACATTTGGTCTGGATTTGATAGTGGTCCCCACATACACTCCATCCACTTCTGTTACTCTTTTGGAGCCTTCTTCGCTCCAATCCTGGCTTCCCCATTCCTCAGTAAACGGATCCAAACCGACGAATTGCCCCCTTCCGGCCATTTTGATCACTTGCTTCGCCAATTTCATCCACACCTGATCACTACCACAGAGATCACCAAACTATACCCAATCATAGGGATTGGAACGTTTTTGGTGTCCTTTGGCTTTCTTCATTACGGAATCGAAGATTTAAAGAGACGGAAATCCGTGTTGAAAACAGCGACTGATTTGGATTCAAACTCCGATGAATATGAAAAACCGCAGGAACAAAAGGCTACGCCATTTCTGACCCAATTGTTGGTGGCCTTATTCAGCCTTTTCCTGTTCCTTTATGTTGGCATGGAATATTGTTTTGGGACCTATCTCACAACATTCGCCTATGAATCCAGACTTAATCTAACTCGAATTCAAGGAGCCAATTTAACCGCCATCTTTTGGGGAGCGTTTTCGTTCATGCGATTCCTAGCCATCTTTGCAGCCTTTTACATCTCACCCTTAGTGGTCTTGGCCTTCAGTTTCGTGATATGCTTCTTTGGCACCTTTACTTTGATATTTATTGCCGAGCAATCTTATGAGGCCTTGGCACTTGGAACCGGGGTCTTGGGATTTGGCATGGGAACAATCTTTGCCACTGGTCTCTCCTGGTTGGAAAAGTACATCAATATCAACAATGGAGCTGGCACGATCCTAGTTGTGGCGGGAACGCTTGGTCCAGATATGTTTCCTGTGCTGCTTGGCCAATTCCTGGAGAAGTCTCCAATGGTTCTGATCTACACCCAATTCGGCGTGATTGTGGCATGTATCATCTTATTCATTGGCTCTTACTGTATTACCAAAAGGTTGAAGTAAGAAAAAAAAACAGTTTTTCCCGATTGATGGGATATTTTCATGCTAGTGTGCAATATTTGCAAGAGAAGTATATAAGCAGTATTTTGTGATGAGCACTTTTCCTGTCTAAATACTGGGGCAACTGAGAGGACAAGAGAAAACAAAGACAAATTTGGCTTCAGAGTAATTACACCGACACTTGTGATATTAGTCTATTGTTATACACAAGCAACAAATTCGTCTTGCTTGGAAAACTGTCCAAAATTGACTCTAATGGCTTTCATCTTTATCAATTTCTAGTATACTAAAAGTTTATTTCAATATCAATATATGGACAATATGTTGAGTACCGCTGAGGCAACATTCAATATTAAAACAATTTTCAACTTCAAAATAAGTTTCTAACCTAGTCATGCACATTGCACTGAATGACTCCAATTAAATTAGGCAGAAGTACCAAATTACATAAGTGCTATGCTCTTTTTGAAGAAGAAACTATAATCCGATTACATTTCAAAACGGTGTGATTGGAACAATTGCAAAAAGTCAGTCGTCACTAGCTTCTTTTTTCGACACTGAAAGCGACCTTTGTGTTTTCGTTTCGCGTTCGGAGCAACAGAAGAAAAATTAAAGCTTTTTGTTCAATCTTCCCAGATTTTCGCGAATGCCGAAACATGATATTTACTAATAATGAAGATGCATATTTTGTTGTGATGTTTTCTGAATAAGAAAGGTCAGCTCAAAATTTGATGCTCAGCTTGAAGCGACATTAAGAAGCTTTGATTAAGTTCTGGTGATACTTGAGGTTTCATGTACATTTTGCGAGCACGTTCAAGCCTCGTCAATATTTCCTTGACTTATGTTTGAAAAGGATAAGGTTTTTAGGGTGAACATTTGTTTCGTTGGCGTCTTTTTCGATTA
Organism: Tigriopus californicus; assembly: GCF_007210705.1. Lineage (NCBI taxonomy): Eukaryota > Metazoa > Arthropoda > Copepoda > Harpacticoida > Harpacticidae > Tigriopus > Tigriopus californicus. The sequence continues at coordinate 10,116,471 of NC_081443.1, forward strand.
TATTGGAAACGGATTAGTCAATTAACTTGTTAAAAAGCAATGTGTCCATTTCAGTCAGAGTTTTATGAAAATTATTTCGTAAATAGGTTTGCCTAATTAGGTCATGTCCTAAATATTTAGAAAACCGAATTGAGCCTAATTTGAGATATAATCCCATTCCATTGTACAATAATTACGATACTATACTTCGACTAGATATACTAATACCGCCAATGAGTCAAATGAAATAAATATAATTGTCAGAAAAAGTCCTCAAAATATTTGATTTTAAAACGAACCTGTGATATTTCAGGTACACATCCTTATGAGTTATTGGTGAAAATTCACCTTGTTCTAAGATGTAACCTACATTTGTCAAGAATTCGAGGATTACATTCAGCAACTAATTACTTTACCATGTTTCTAACTTCTTTTTTTTCAATTTTAACTTCAACAGACTTCTTTTCTTAATACTGGGAACGTTTTAAATGAGTTTTTTTTTTCAAATTAAAAAGGTGTTTCGTCACAACATAACATAAAGCAATGTCTTTTGAAACCACAATAACGGTACGAAGCGTTCGAAATTGCTAATATTGAAAACAATGCATAAAATCCCCAGAGGAGGCAAAAAGAGTAATCCTGTAAAAGAGTAAAACCCTCTTGATACACCAAAAGTCCGACTTACCTCAGAGTTAGCGTATGGAATATCATTACTGTTGAGATCAAATAAATAATCAAGGGAGCTTGTTATCCAGGGTTCCATCATAGTTTGACCCTTTGAAACGATTTGTTTTTCAAGAACGCACTTTTTTATGATATTTTCTTATTTTCTCTTGAAGCATCCAAATAAAGACATATAAAAAAGTTTTAAATCAAAAAACAACCATTGTGTTTTTCTTCATTCATCTCACAATTCATGACTTCAAACATTTTTGACAAGATCTGTTGAGGTTATTGGACTTATAAAATTTAAATGTGTAGATGATTCCCACTCTGACTTTGGGTGCGTCTCGGCATAGTGGAAATGGCCGATCCCTGAATCATTCTCATGCCATTTGGATCATTTAAAGAGATCCTTCGAGGAAGAGTAGGATGGTTACTGGAACCAACCGGATTCAAACGGAGCAATCCGGACGAATGGTCCGGCTTCTTCCGGATCAGCGTGGGGTTGATTGTGGCCGAATGGATCGGGTGATACTGGTTGATCCCAAAAGTGGATTGAGACTTGACCAGATGAGGTCGCTGTTGGTGATAAAAGTAGGTTGCCGAGGTCTGGTCAAGGTTTTTGCTTGTCTGCTCATTGACCTCAGGCAAAAGACTGCCCACGCTTCGATGGGCGTACACTCCGAGGGGTGGAGTACTCATGGGACTGGGGAGAGGGGTGTCTTCTGTCATGGTTGTAGATGGGGGCGTGCCCGAGTGGTTGGAAGACTGGGTGGATGCCGATGAAGAAGAGGCGGTGCTGTTTGATTTTGATATCCTGAAACACATCCATGACAACAAAGATCAGTTTATCGGCCTCGAAGCTTGACCTTTCCGGACTGATAAATGATCTCCCCTTTTTCATATTGAATGCAGACTCGCGAGTGTCAAGAATCTAATTTGGAATTTAATCACCATAAAATGAACTAATGGAGAGAGGTTTATTCGTCTCAACCACCCTGCACGTACTCGTCCATTACATAATGAGTTAATGACAAGTGAAGCCTTCAAGCAAAACAAGATGAGTGCAAAAACAGTTTTCTGCTCAAGCACTATCATTCTCATAACTTGTTTGTATGAGGTCATAAATTAGGATTTAGTACCTTTTATGAAGGATCTTGGTCGGCGAATAGAGATCCGAGGAGGAGGCGAATGCTTTGCTTCGTTGTTGGGTGTTCCAGAAATTGGCCAAGAAGTATCCAACTACGAATCCAATGGAGAGCGAGGTGAGGATACTCAAGAAAATCGAGATGGCAAACGTCTTCTCGCTAAAGATTGGCAAGTCATACCCAGTCTCTTGTGCGGGTTCATAGCGAGGTCCTGAAAAGGTGGATATCATTCAGAGTCATTCGTCTGCCATGCCAAACTAGCAACGCTTCCCGTTCGATCTCCATGCCCAATGAGATCGCCCAAGTAAGCCTAATCAGAATGACTTGCAACTCATTTGCTTAATTTAGTTTTTGTCCAATTATGAAGCGATTTGTTTGCAAGCAACATGATGCTTGACAGCTGGATATACGATAATCATCATCATCATCAACTTTGCAAGTCTCAAGGCAGCAATGAAGAGATCATGAATAAAGTACAGCGCAGCATAAACGGCAACATCATCAACCAAATGCAGAGACTCTGTATTTTTCTGCCAATGACTTGTTTGTGTCGACAACATAACAAACTAAAATGTGTAGCTCGTATTGGCAATGTTCCTATTTGACATCTGCAAAGTGTTGGTATTATGTTCTGTATATTTTGAGAGGCAAATACAACTTCGTCACCTTTTAACCTCTTAAAAGAGCAGTGCTCTGTTCCAAGGTAAAGATAAAACGAAATAATGCTCTGTCCAATTTATGCTCAATTACCTCAAAAGTCGCACAAGTCTAAAATAATCCAATGATAAAAGTTACCATCAATAGAAAGAAGATGGGGGAAGTGCAAATGAGTTTGAGCACTCGAGTCGCTATGGTGAGATACAAGGTCTCCCTCAATTGCTGGCATCTCTGTTCCTTTGTGCTGTACATCAACGTCTATGAAATTGTCGTGTTCGTCATCAAAAAATGGCGCTAAAAAGAGAAGGGGACAAAAAGTTACGTATGAGAGGTTTGATGTGTTGGAACATTATTTTTCCGGAGATAAAGAACACTTACCAAAGTATGTCAGAATTCTTTGAGTGGTTTCATTTATAATAGGCGATTGCTCCGTTGCCGATTGCTCTTCACAAGGACAAGTGCAAGTCACAGATTCTGGAACAAGGGTGGTTTCCTCCAGCTCCTCCACAGTGGTTGTGGGGGGACTCGTGACTGAAAGAAATATCAAATCAACTCTCAATAGACAGGTGTTGATTTAATCATTCCTTGGTCTCACCTTCTTCAGTGGTGATTGGAATTGGAGCCGGGCATCGGTGATTGATTCCAGTGTTGACATCTTGGAGCAAGTATTTCGGTTCAGTGGGCGAGCTTCGATGGTCGATGCATGAGCTAGTGGTGAGATCCCAGACACAATAGGGATCTTGGAGACCCACACAAGCTTGGCAACCATTGACTTCAGTGAATTGACAACGATCCAAAGGCAATGAATTCACGTCATGATCCGACAGAACGGCTAATTTAGACTTATTCTCAGCTCGAACAACCATCAGATTTCTCACGGGGATATGAACTGGGAAGACTTGCATGGATTCAATCAAGTTGGGCCCAGGCTTGGCAGAGTCTTGTTTCAAGTCCACCAATTTGAGCACCCTTCCTCGGTTGGTTCCCACAAAAATAACGTCATATCGAGTTCCATCTAGAGCTTCAACTTGTGGATCCGTATCCAGGACTGTGAGACGCTCTCCCATGGAGGTCTTGATAAATAAAGGTCCTCGGCTCTTGGAGTTCACGGACCAATCCATGAGCGAGTGTCTCTTGATAAAGTTCAAGTTGTGTTCGGGCATCCGAGTGGAGTCATTGGAGCACAGGCCCGGCCTTGGTTCTGGAACTTGATTTTTGGAAGTGGGCAACCAATTGTCATAAATCGACTCTTGGTTCTTAAAAGGGCTTTCCTCAAAGATCCGGTTAATTTCTTTCAGATCATAACTACAGATGGCGCTGCCACTGATCGAGTTTTCAGCTGTTGTAAAAGCTGCATACAGAGTGTCTCCTTGGAACACGTGACTAGTGGACTGGATCTCGTTAAAGTAAAACGGGAACTCGCCAGGAACTGAACAGTTCAAACGAGCCTTGAGGAAGGATGTCCATTTGTTTTGGAAGTTCCTGGGACCACCCACATCCTTCTTGCAAACTCGTCCCACTCTTGAATAAATAACCTAAACAAACATTGTTTAAAATTTCCGCTCAAGTTTGCATCAAGTTTAATCAGCTGCGCTACCTTTCCACAATTCATGTATTCCACGGCAGATTCCCGAAAGAAGAAATATACAAAGTCACCATGCTCCAATGAATTCACAAAATCAGGCGCTGGAAAAATATCTTTTGAATAACACGGAAACCGAACTATCTTTCACGTCTGTACAAGAAAAGAATATTTACCGTTCAGTTGCTTATAGTCGTACTGCTCCGTTCTGATTTGATTCTTCAGGATCAACGAATCCGTTCCCGAAAAATCTGCCACGGTCCCAGAGTACAGTTCGTCCTCTGTAAATAAAGTTATTGAAGGTGTTGCAGATGATTATGTTTTTGCACTTTCAAGACCTTTTTTTATCTCGTTGTAGATCGTAAAAAGTCTAATACGTATTCATTCCCAAAGCACCGGTTCATCTATTCATTCAAACAAATGAGGCAACTCCTCGCCTGTTTTGTTTCGATGGGTGGAGTCGACGAGATGTCATCAGTTTATTTATTTTTCGAGCAAAGACCAAACAAGTTGGTTTGTTAAGGGCAACCAACTACCAACAACCCTCTACTGATCGAGGTACATGTGTGACATCGAAACCCTCTTTGTCTTCATCACTCAGAACTGCATTTATATTGACATCATTTGACCATAAATATTAGAGGAAGATGAATGGGTTCTGTTCGTAGAGTGGTTATTCATCTTAAAGTAAATATCGGATCATTTGGCCACTATTATCAACACATATACAAAGAACTGACATTCATGATTTGGTTACGTTTAGGGTACGTTAAAAGAGAGGCGAGTAGTTCTCAAATGCAGTCTAGAAATTTTAATACGTTTTTTTGTTGCTGGATGAGGAAACCTGTTTTGAGACGATTTTAGATCGCTTTAAGCCAGTTTTTTGGGGCGACTGACGTCGAAAAATATTATGGTCAATTACGAGTCAGTACGTATTTGGTGTGAGAGCCACTTGAGGCCACTAAAGCACTTGAGCCTGCAAATGCAGAAACTGCGAAGCGCCATGAGGTATATGAGGTTGTTGTTGTTGCTATTGTTGTTGAATTTCAAGTGAATGGATTGAGGGAGATGGCCGTGATCATCTTGATTCTTATTATGCAATCAGAGGATCAAACTGGTCATGGGTAGGATTATTTGCTGGCTCGTATTGCTAAGGACAAAATGAACATGTGATGGATCGGTCTTACATTCATTCAGTTGGCTTGCAGAACTCTTTGTTTTCGAGAGCCTGAGGAAAAAAGGCCCGCAAAAGAAGATGAATTCGACAATGATCCTTTGCATTCCAATTGATATTCATGAACAGTTGAGAACCCAAAGGTAAACATGGTTGACCCAAACCTGCCTTGTCCTGTTCAATTAGACCCAAAAACGTGTTTAGCCAACGACAAGGGTGACATTTCCGGAATCCAAAGATCAGATATCAGCTTCCAATACCCTTAGATAATCGACTTAACGAGCTCCAAAACATTTTCTACACAAAGAAACACTTTTTGGCGACCCTGTTCTGAATAGCACTCAAACTAGTTCTCCATTACGTTTGACCATATATCATCATGTTATAGGGCAGCAATTAAATGCAAGTGTGATTTTTTTACCTGTGTAAATGGCCGTGGAGTTGTGGCGAGGGTCATATGGGCAAAGTCCTCGGCCTGAGAACTCCTCATCCACATGAACTTGAGTGGCATTGTGCGAGTAGAACCGACATTTGGGATTGAAGGCATTGGTCCCACAAACCAGGAGACGATCATCTTTGGTGTGTGCCAGAACACGAATGTAATTTTGACAATCATCCTGTGGCGGAGAGACGAAAAAAGCCACAATTATTCGAGTGAGTTACTTCACAAAACTCGTTTGAACAAGAAGAACAATGAGACATATTGCATCTCTGGGGGAGGGAGCTCCGCTAACCAAGCCTGTCAGTTGGACAATTGAATTCCCATATACGAGACGAACCCTCAGGGGCTCTCTCGTTCATTGGCCGAGCAGGTAGCCTGGAAAATGTTTTTGATCTTGAAATAGCAATTTGTTTGAGATGGAGTGACGAGATATCTGGTTTCAACAAGCCTGATCTTTTTTCGCAGCGAGTTCTTGTTCTCCCTAAAAATGTCGAGGAATTCCATTTTCAGACAACGCCAGCTTACGAATGGCTTGCGATTTGGAGCCAGAAGTGTTTCGACTTTATGGCCTTCATCGGGACATCTATAAAGATGTACATGTTTTGGAAATTTTGGCGAAGAAGCACATACTCAGTTTTTATGGTTTGCTGCATATTTTCGCAAATGTATACATGAAGATGTTAAGTAAGGTACATTAGTGAGCCCAGATTTAAAAAAAATCAAATTTGTCGAATTCTGTGTCCAAGCTTGCAAAAACTTCCACCATGTATCAATGTTTTCAAATGGAAAAATAATCCTCGGCTTGGCGGTTGGGGATCAATTACTCCAGTTGCCAAGTCGGGACTGTTACAAAGACTACCGAACTTTGCTTTTCCCAACGAGTGGAATAATTTCAACCCTCCAGACATCGATCTAACTAGAATTAAATTCACCCAAACAATAAGAGATTATCTCTTACAGAAGTACTCCATTGCTCCTTACAAACTCAAGAATTGCTATGTATGCCAACAAAAATCCAAAGAAATGATTTTTATTTTTCTCTTTCAATACGATTATCAGCCACTTGATATTAATTTTCCTCCCATTCCTGAAGTCGTTTCGCATTTTTTAGCAAACATAACAAATTAACACTTAAAATATTTGCTTTGCTCTGTTTTTCATGATTTTCTTTCTGTATTTTTTTCTTGGTCCCTTCTTTTCTTGTAAAGATATGATTTCCTAGAAGCCTTTCAATTTCATTTTGTATTTCTTCCAACTCACGTTATTGTGTTGCAGCTTGGCCTCTGTAACATTATTGACTATCTATGTCATGTCTTCGTTAATTTGCCCAGGTCCTGGTGAAAACAAGCTTTTTCTTACCCAGAACCTGAGGAATTACATGCTCATGCTCAAAAAGGATTCGTTTTTGAAAAAGTTGAAAATAACTATTTCGGTCAATAACTTCTTTCATGGCTTGATGATTCGATATGTTGCACATTTCGTGGCAACTCTGAAGGCAAATTTGAACATTGTTTGAAAAGGAGTAAAAAATCGAGCAACCCCAAAGCCAAAAATGTGGTGGCTTCTTGAAACATTTTTGGCGTACTGATCCAGTTCAATACTGCTTCCACCCATCATAAATCTTGAACATATCAAATGAGCAAAGTGGGGTATGATTTCAAAAAGACGTCGTTAAGGTGAGTGAGTGAGTTCTGTCAATTGAGTGTTCTACCTAAAAAGAGATGTCATTAAAGAAAGTGATTCTTTGCACCTTCTACTTAGAGCACATTCCTGAAACATCCTTCTCACTAGCACTGCTTTCGCCCCAAAACCATCTCTGAAATTGTATACTTTCTTTCTTTTTTGTCACATCACCCTCAATCTTTGGCCAATTAGTATCGCCGCTTATCTCTTTCCTTTTAAATTAGTGCACGCAATCTTTAGAATTTCAATTGGAGTTGTGAAATACTAAATGGGTATTCGCTCCATGTAAACACAGCTGTCCCTGTGCGTAATCATAATCAACTTGGTCACAAGCCTCACAGATTGAATGGAGCACACCAAAATAATAAAATGGTTCTGATAATTTTAAAGTACACCAAATTTGGTTTGAGCTATTTTCTCTCCTTTTTTAATCTCATGGAAGTCCATCAAATCATGGTAAGATACTAACTGAGAAATATGGTCCGCTTCCAAAGAGTTATCGCCTTCATGAGTGAGGCGATAAAGTAAGACACAATGAAACTCAAGGATAACACGAAAAAACACCCGAAAGTGAAAATATGCGTTTTATGGACGTGTGACTCACCTCAGATTTTCCCTTCATTAGACATAGGGCCACATCGTTAGAGGACGGATTCCACGTGATTCTCTGTAAGACATCATTATAATTGAATCAAATATTCATCAAGCATGTCCCTTCACAAACTTGGCCAATTATCGGTTAAACACATCCGGAAATATGTAATAAAGCATTGCATTTTATGGAAATGCAATGACCTTACTTGTACACATTCCACAAAGAAGCTCTGTTTTATCAATTAAAGCAAGGAATTTTGACTACGGGGATCTGCGGCTTCAAGGGCTTCAAGGTGAACAATAGTTGCTGGGAGCTGGGAGCTACACACAACCAAGTAGAGGGTGCTGATTTCATCCAAGCTTCGGTTCCACTTGGTCAAGCAGAAAGCCTATCGATCTCCCTGCCTTTTACGAGCTTTGAATCTTTGCCATGGAAATACGAACAAATTCAGAAGCTTGGAGGCAGCTCCAAAGATCACGATTCAATCTCGCTTTTTTTTCAAAAGGAGGAATCAACGAAAGATCTTTGCATATTATTTCGGTCCACAGGAAAGACAGGAAACATCGGTTTACCTGTTCAAAATGTGGTTGGTAACGCGTCCAATTCCCAAAGTGGTTGCACATTCATTTGTCTTTGCAAAGCATAGCTCGCTTCTTTGGACGTACACGAGTGCCAAGGACTTTTCAAGCATAATCAGCTTGTTTCCTCAAGCTTCGAATAACGATCCGTGCTCTAATTTACCGTCCAACACAACACTTGCAATTTCCGGAATTGGGGTGTCGCTTGACGACCAAAATACCGGGGGTTTTAGCGTTTTGTCACTCTGGTATATGGAAATGACATTCCTGTTATTTTTAACGTCTCTGACATGCATTCATTCATTCATTATGATATGATAAGCGAATTTGTCACCTGTTCAACGTTTTCGGTGAGATCCTCCAAGCTGATGTTATAGATGACATTGCGGGCTCCAATGATCAGAGTTGAACCGTCTTGACGGAGGAGCTTGAAATAATCCTTATGGGTCTGATTGCCCAAGAACTTCTCGGCAGAGTCTGAAATGAAACACGAGTAAGCCGTTAATCCTGAGTAAAACGCTTGGGAGTCTTCATTACATAGGTTTGAAACCTAGACATCCGACAGAGGGTTATGGATAAGTGATCATGACAGAATTTACATGATCATTTCAAACGGACTAATTGGACTTTTTTCAACTAAAGGCATAAGACTTTCCTTTTTCGGAGTGTGTCATTAATACCTGCTACTTGTAATTATACCAAGGTGATTGAAGAAATTGTCGTTTCAAAAGCGTTAAAAACCTGAACGAACGTTTGTCAACGTAAAGCGGGATATTCAAGCTGAATTGGAGTTTTTACGGTCAGTGCATAGGAAAACACCAAGGGATCCCGACAATTTATCATCCTCTTTCAACACCCTTTTTCAAACGGATCTCTTCCTTTTTTTCTGGTACGAAAGAATCCTTGTAACTCCTATCCAACCCGACACGTGCGTACAAAAGTTTCAAATGGCGTGAAACAAATCTGATTTCCCGAAGTGGGTCCATAATCTACCAAATCTGGAAGTATGACAGCATCATCATCATTATTACTACAACTACTACTACCACCACCACTTCGAACATCACACATGGCGTAACTTTAGCTTAAATATGAACTAGAACTTTGAAATCAGGTTGAGGACATTCACGAGTCACTGCCATTCTTTGAGAGTCGATGCTTGAGATTTATGATTCATCTCCATCCATCAGAAATGTGTTATTGAAAAGGTTGAACTCTTGTGTTGTTGAAGTTTGTTACGGTGTTATTGAAATCAAAGTTCGTGCCTTTCTGTGAAATATCCTAAGGATAAACGAGGTTTGTTGCCTCGGCTGAGTGCTCCTCCGCCAAAAGTAGGTCAGGCATGAACTCGTCAACGATGGTTGCTATTGAGATAAAAGTCCCATTCCAATTGCAATAATCATCACCATCTGGCAGTGGACAAGTACTCAAGCGTGGAATAACCATTGTTTTGGACCGAGGAGGTCACGTGTCTTGAAAGCACAACAAGACTGGATTCATTCATTATTCATTACTGGCCAATCTGGTGATCAAGGAAAGCCCTTCAGCGCCCATAACTTCATGCACACAGAAGGGCAATCGATTTTCATTCTCAAACGGACCTAGCAGTGTATTAAAGAAGTGAAAAGGAAAAACAAGTAACATGGAGGATCTCGAAACCAAGGGTCTGTTTATTGATGATCTTCAAAAACTCCGGGTCTTGGATCCGGAGCTCATGGAGCAAACGGAGAGCTTAAAAGACGAATGTGGAGGTTTTGTGGCTCAAATTGGCCATTTTCAGAAGATGACCGATGGTTTCATCGCCATTTCAGACGAGGTAAGATAAATTCACGTAGCTTACTGAATATCAGTCGTGCTTGCATCGAAATGAATTGATATCTTCCGTAGGTATCCAAAGAGGTCGAGAAAGAAAAGTTGGCATCACTGGGCGCTCGCAACCAGCTGAAGTCCATAACAAAGGCCAGAGAGCAAGAACAGCAGCAGTTGCATTCGTTGGTTATGGAAAAGAAATTGGAATTGGAAAGGCTCAGGATCCAATATGAATCATTGATTAAGGTTCAGGCTGAACAAGAGGAATTCATTGACCAACTGATCCTTCAGCAATAAACGTGTTTTTTCTCAGTGATGCCCAAAAAAGCTCAATAATCTCCGCCTACCATTAGCAAAAAGGGGTTAAAAGCTTTGGATGATAGGTTAAGACAGGAAGTGAGTCAATTCTTTGCAATTTTCAGCAATGTTTTCACTAAAACTGGGCACTCAAGATTGACAACATGTTTAGAACTTGTTTCAAAAATTCAAATCTTTTTATCAAGAAGCAAAAATGCCCGCCCTTGACTAGGAAAAATGTTTGCGAATCATCAAATAAATGTTTTGAGTCGGTTGCATGCACGATGCCGTAATAAGTGATGATTCTTTACGCCAAGTGCAATCTGATGACTAAAAAGATTATTAATGCAAGACCATTATCTTGAAGCAGAAATATTGCTATCGGTCAGTTTTACAATTGGTGCACTTCTTTCCAGGAATTCAAATTTACAGCAAAGCCTCATTTGGACTTCTTTCCATCCCTTTTTTACACATGCAAGCATCACTTAGATCAATTGTCATTAGATGTGAGTGAAAAAGAGGGCAACGTCGGCAAATTGAAGCGAGCAGGACCGCTAAATTTAGGGCTAGTGATTGGTGCGGATGCAAGATGATTTCCCCTTCAAACTCGTCCTTGGAATCATTTGCCAAGAGTTGTGGCACCTTTCAAAAGAGGTATTGTTAAGTTGGTGCTAGATCTGATCTCTTTTTCACATCCACATGAAAGTATCAAGAGTTGCTCAGTATCCGACTTGGCCAAACTCTGGTTGAAAGGGCAACACTGCACAAGTACGTAGGGTTTGAATTGTCCGTTCTCAGGGAATGAAATAAAAGGGACAGTTTTACAATTCTTGGCATCTACATTTTAGACCAGTTCCGGCCAAATAACTAATCGAGTTTTCACAGCCTAATCATCCTGGGATATCGGGCTACTCCAATCTACAGAGGCTTCGGCTGATATTTTTCTGCCCATACCAAAAGACATCTGAGCAACCAGTATCCGCTCATATCACAGTTCAAATCCATTCCGATTTATCTCTCCTAACTCAATGGAACAAATCACGAACCTTCGGTGCCTTTCAGACACATTCCAAGTTAATCTATTCGAAGACCTGCGATGACCTTTTCGGAAGCTTGCTGGCCTCACTCAGTTGCTCGTTTACCTGATAGAACATAGAGGGCAGATTGTTGAGTAGAAGCACTGATGTCATTAGTCTCTGTTCTAGGTTATAAATACAGTATAACCAGGGCTGACAGGGCCACTGGCAACAAGTCGGGTCGATCAAGGAGACTCCCTTCACTTCGCTATCATCAACATGGACAGGCAATTTACTTGACATTCGGCTCCTCCCATTGGAAGTGATTTGGAGCCATTTCTTCAAAAGTAAACCACCATTTTTGAAGACCAAGGCGACTGATGCGATTCAAACTTTACCTGACGCATGGGTCGTGGGTGACTTGAGCGCATTTGTCATATCTCACGGAGTATCTATTATCCTAATTGAATAATAAATGCTCCTTTAAGACGCGTGAATCATAAATAGTCGCAGACAATTCGATCTGAAGGCACACGGACACGCTGTCATTAATCTAAGATCAATCCATGGGCTGGCGCATGTCCATCATGGCTTGAATGTTAAACCTGGTTCATGGCATACCTAACTGTTGCCATCACATCGGAAGCCGTTCCACGTCGAATACTGGCAGCATTACTCGATTTGTTATTTGCTTCCACCACCTAAAGTGAACCTCTCATGCATGATTGAATTCATTATGGTTATGATCTTTTGATTCAACACCAATGAGCCATTATTTCTCATATTATCTACCCCTGGAGCGATAAAGACAATAACGAATTGGATCGATAGCAATGCAGGGTTACTAAAATCGATATACAAGAAAACGCTTTTTCATTTTTTCCATTAAAAGTAATTTGATTAAGTGAGAAATATTAGGTTTGGACTGCCAAGGAGGTGGATGCATCATGAGTTCCTGGAAATTCGATTCCAGTCACCCACCCACATCAATTGAAAGCTACTACCACCCCAGAAGACATCTGTTTTCAGTGCCCTCTTTGAGGGACTGGTCTGATTCCAAAATTTTGCCCATTTCATGATTGCAATTCCTCTGAAACCATGAGCAACGGCAACAAACACTATCATATTCGTCCCATCCATCAAAACCATAAATGGGCTTGGCTAAGTCAAGGTTTTCAAACTTGAACAATCTAAGAATACTAGTTCCTCCGAGTCTTCAAACAGACCTATTTTGTTCTCTTTTACGTCTGTTGACAATTTCATGTCCTGGTTGGTCTTGTCAATTTGTTATTTCCCAAATTTCAAGACCATTTTGATCTCCAGATCATTACCGGAATTTGAACGCCGCCTCGTTTTCAAGCATTTTATCAACAGCGATCCTGACGCGTGGTTCTCAATGTCGGTGTTGATGGTAGAGACAATGAATGCTCTACCATACCATATGCTACATGCCCGATGGTTAAACGTTCTCAAACTTGATGTGTTCGCGACAAAGGTACACATCAATGAACAACAAATTGTCGGAAAGAGATAGATCTGACAATATTGAGAACAATAATCTAGAATCAGAGGTACAACACACGCACGATTGGAAGTGCATTTGTTTATAGTAAATTTCATGAAAAAGTATAAGTTGCATATGACCGGAAGATCGGCTGCAGTCAATAGTTTGTTAAAAAGATGCTAAATCTCTTTTGAGTAGCATATATCACATTGTAGGAAAACACTTCCCTCAAAAGTTTCTTCCATACAAGCTATACTTGTCTGGCGTCATCAAAGCGATAGAAAATTTTACCCCGATTGAATGCAATATTTCTTTAAATCTATATCAATACCGAATAAAAAAAAACACATTTCCAAAGTGGATTCAAATGTTGTATTTGCTGTTAGACATTCTGAATTGTAGATTAACTCTTGTCTTTGAGAAATTAACATCAATTGTAATTAGACAACATTGTGTCATATGTTAAGTCGTGCTCAAAATTATGCATATAAACATGTCAGCTATTTTCTTAACACCACCGAAATTTCAAAAAATACGATCTGTCCCGTCAAAACTGTTTCACGGGTGGCTTTAGTTTCTTACTTCAGGAAATTTCTTAACAAATAGAAGTGAAGCATGCAAAAGCTTTGAAGATATCATCAAACTCAAGCTCCTCCCTAAAGCAAACCAGGGCAGAATTCAAAACTAGTCATCCTTGGAAAATGACAAAATTCGAGTATGCCGAGTCTCAATTTGACCTCAATTTGTCATCGTCAAGTGTGTGAATTGTTTTTTTTTCATTACATCTATTTGGAATTCAACTTCACCCTGATCCAATGCATCACACACCGTGAACACGCATCTCAAGTATCCAAGTCGTGGGAGACGAATCATGGCTTTGGCATTTGGATGGATGGCCAAATAGTGTGACAGACAAACAGAAGTGTTGAGTTTGAAAACCGATTTGGCCTTAGCAGGTACACAGCTATGAGTTTGGGCTATTAAGTTATAAATAAACAATGATTGAGGTGGGGCAAGAACTATTACAATGACAACACACTTATTGTGGCACGTCTACCGCATTCATTTCATTCTATTCTCGAAACAAATTGAAGCCTCTTCTGTTGGCATTTTATTACCCATACCTGCCATTCAATTTAGCCTTTATGTGCTCATCACCATTTTTCAACGGGTCTTCGTTGCGAGTCCTTGCCCTTCCTGGTTGTTCAACTTCAAGTGCCATCCCAAAATCACTCCAATTTCATCCAGGAAATCTTTGAAACGTACTTCCACTCCCGGCTCACAAAAATTGTCACCAATCGTCGAAGATTAATTTAGAAAACCTGTAGTTGTCCTTCACACTCCCCCGGCCCCCCCATTGGTTAATGAAAAACCCTGGTCGCAAATTAGACAATTAAAATGGTTCAAGGCAGATTGGAGATGATCCGATTCCAGAAAGCCTTGAAATGGTGATTGGTTCCGATTAGAATGAACAACTTATCACCTTCGCATGGCTAGCCCAAAGAAAACCTTTTGTTGCCCATTGTGTTGTGAAGTGATGAGACCAAGATGGCATTTTCAGGCTTGCATGGAAGGTTGTTTTTACCCTCGATTTCACGCACTGAAAAAAGCAGGACAAACTGAAAGTTGATCCAACTTTAATCCCCCATGACGGCAACTAAATTTTCTTCCACATCACGCAAGGTGAAACCGTTGATAGAATTCACAGGGAGCTTGCTCGGCCACTTTTCGTTTGCTTTACAAGTCCGTGGTTTTTGTGTGAACCTAATATAACAAATTGCAATGCAACGTCAAATAGACCATTCAGTGGCTGCACGCGCTGTTTCTTCAATAACTAGTTGGCTTCAACTCCATTTTTCCTTGCACATATGTTTATTTTGCATCAGGGTGACGGCTCCTGAAGATTTCAAAAAACACGCTCTCCATTGTCCCTTTTTTCAATGCTACATCTTGATATTGAATCTCTTTCATTGGCAAATGCCCTTTTAAGTGTCAAGTGGAGATAATGGCGATGATGGTGGTGGTAGTGATGATGATGCTGGTGTGATCAAATAGCTTAATAAGTCAGGGTGACTCATGCATTTAGCAACCAAACCAACTGACTGAGGTTGGTTTGTCCTTCGGTAACGGTCCTTGCCTTGGAAAATGACGGCTCGTTTCTGAGAGAGGGAAATTGGTCTGAAATGGCTCCACTGAACTGTACAACGCTGGAAATATATTAAAACAACAGCACTCCGAAAAGGCTTCAATTTAGGAATTAAACTCACTTTTGGAGCTTCTCCGTCTCAAGTGGCCAAAAAACCCGACGAATCACACAATAAAACATGACGCTCGCCAAAAGAGGATTTCTTCCTCATTGGTTTTCCCGCTTGAAACGTAATCAACGATTTCCTGTCATTTCACAGACTGCCAAGATGAGTCAAGCAAGAAAACACTTACTCATAGTATACAGGTACAGGTTAAATCCTTGGCTTTGGAGATTTAAATGAGCCAATTCTCCGCTCTTCAAAGGCCCCAGGCCTCCATTGACCTCTCTTCATAAGCTTTTGAAGACCGTAACGACAACCGTCAGGACAGACAAATTTCTTTTGACTGCAGGGCAGGTTCACGGATTGATTTGAAAACCTGGCTCAAGCAAACAAGATGGACGGTAAATTGGTATGAGTCAAGGGAAAGAAAATCAACCTGAGTCACCAGGATGATTGAACCCTCTTCCCAACCCTTGCCATGAGTAATAAAAGGTACGTGCGGAAGTCGTCTTGCGAACTCAGACCTCACGTATGGATGAAAGACCGAAGACTCTCTCCGAGTGCTTAGTCACCTTTTGCGCGGCTTTTGGTTTTTTTTTCTTTTTTTGTTCACAGAGATAAAAAACGTCCAAAACGGTCATAGATTGGGGTCGCGTTTCTCTTAAGGAACGGTCCGATTCGATAGTGAGGTGCTTTATCTGGAGAACTTGGCAGTGTAAATAGCCGTGAATTTGACGGTGTTGTCTTACAAGATTTGGTCGCCATGAGGCGCTTGTTTGCAGGGATGCTGCTTCTGGTGTCAATGTTGACAACTGACTTGGCAGGTTTGAGGGCCGAGGTCTCGCCGTGAAGCTCTAATGGATTCCTTTCCTGTCCAATGATTTTGACGATCTTTTGCCAATTAAAGATTCCCGTCAACTTCTTGGATGCCAAAAATAGCCACCAAGTGACAACCTGATCAGATCAGCACACCTACTGCATGTGAGCAAAGCATCTTTACCTACTGACCGTGAATGTTTAACCAAACCAATGGTTCAAGTTCTTGGGATGGGATTATTTACATTATTAATGAACAAAATGAGATAGACCGCAAGATCGCCCCGAATCATTTACATAGGCTATCAAATGATGATCTTAGGTAGAGAAACAATGAGCCAACTGTAGGATACTATTCATTGATAACCAATCGACCAGATGGTACGCATTCATGTTCAAATGGGATGAAACAAGCTATAAGTCTAGCTTCGAGACCCAGAAATAATGACCCTCGACATCAGTGAGTCACATCATGAGGGCCTGGAAGCACACATGATAAATTAAATTGGATCCACTCTCCGAGAACACCCCTTAAAGCGAGATAACTTTTTTGACCAAGTTCGAAGGGTCAAGAACCAGTTTTTTTTGTAGGTGAGCCACAAGGCTGATAGCAATAATGACTTTATTCCACCTTGACAGTGTCCTCCGAATGATCGGAATCAAGCCGAAACCAGTCGGTCGTTACAGTCGACTTCTTACCTCGACATTCTACTAAGAAGCCTGGATTATCTCAAAGAGGCCATCAAAACAAAACATCTTTAGACGGAGAGGTGTGATTGGACGGGTCAATTGGCTCAGCCAAATTAGAACAGGTATCATCCCTAACAAACACCATGTACGCCAACTAAAAGGGGTTCAAAGATTTTGAGGAACAGTTATTCTATTCCCGACGCAACCCGCAAGCGGAGTCAGCTTCAAGCAAGAAATGGCAACGCTGAATGCGATCCTTAACTGGATGGTTGACGTGGCTTGATAATTGTAATCTTGAATGTGTCCATGCTGTCATTGGAGTACTCTCATCTTAATTTAGGACTCGAAATAAGGCCCTGTCATCTTTTTAAGGAGCCCAATCTTTGAAGAAAAAGGGTGGGCGTGCCCATCAGTTTTTGGGTATCGCAAATCTCTAGATCTCTCTGAAGATCGTCAAAGACGTTTATTTCACTCCCTATTGCTCAAATATCGACGACGGACCCTTGACAAATGACAAAGGAAAGAGCCTGATCACCTGGCCACTCATTAGGATTACTGCTGGAACTAGTTTGGTGAAAGTTGTCCAAACAAGTCCCAGATTTAATGCAATTGAGGCAAGACAAATTAATGACATAATTGGCTCAGTGGTCGATCCCAAAGCCAGTCAAGGAAGGTGTAAGTTTCTTGGTCTGTGTGAATTCGTGAAAGTGAGAGTGACTGACTCGTGTGGTGACCGGAAATCAAACTGGAAGCTTCGGGGCTCAAAAAGGAAATCTCTTTTCAACGACTAATACATAAAAGGCGAATTTTCCCAATCGCGTAATTCAGACGAGACACCCTGCGGTTTCCTTGTTTTCCTCTGTTTCTCTGCCATTAGATTGACATGTTTCATTATTTACCGGCGTATTGCTCCAAGTAATCCGTTTGAAGTTTCTCCTTCAGATCTTCACCCCAGGGGTCCCAATCTGAGAGTGGGTGTGGTGGCTCCCTTAATGTCTTGTCCACCATGTCATTATCATCATCAACACTATTGGATTTACTCGACATATGAAGAGGGCTGAGGTGGGGGATGTCCACATCACTTAAGTTGGCAAATATTGATGGAAGAGCACATAAGCAAATGAGAGCGAAGGCCCTCGAAAAATGAAGCACACACCAATTTTCCACTTGGAGTCCCCCATGGAACCGTGCTGTCCTACGAGAAAACATGATGAACACACTGCCCTCCCTCACGAAATTCAATTCAAAATTCACAAACAGAAATATGTCTCGTTCAACCCATATTCGATGTCACATCACTTCCAATCATAAATTCAAAGCATGATCACCCATCACTCTAAAGATGACGATGATTAAATCAATAAATTTCCCACAATCTAAATGACTCCCATACGGGTCCAAATAAGAGTCTTCAGGTCTTTGGCACTTTCAATGGCGTGGAACTCCGACACAAGAGTAAATTTGCTCGCGATGTTTACTCTACGAGCGCTCGCTCGCGACTGATTTGTCATTCTGTCGCTCTCAACAAGACCTCACTCACTTCGCCAGCTCTCAACTTGAATTCATTGAAGAGCAAGCAAGTGACTGAGGCACATTCACGAGCCCGTCCATAAGTGTGTACTTCTTAAGTGTGCATGTGTCTGTGTATGTAGTGTGCATGTAGGGGAACGCAAAAGGACGAGACAAATCGGCGCTATTGATTTGCATGGAAGCAACAGGTTTGGGATTGGCTTCGGTCGGTCAATTTTTGAAACGTTCACCATTTGCTATAGAAACAACTCGGTTTCCTTTACCTTCCTCACTTTCCGCTTTTTGGTATTCGTTGCTGGACAGGTTGATCTTGACAGGAAAAGACACCTGGATGTCAATTCTTGAAGAAGTTAGCTCAATGCTTAGAAATGAGCCCTGAGAAAGGCTCCAGAGGAGATGTTTAAATTGTTCAAATTGGACACTCTTTCTCGAAAAAATGATTTGATAAAAATACACTGGATCAGTTCATAATGTAAAATAAGTTGTACATTGTGGGGGACATGAAGATTTCTCCTGGAAAAGCCTTGGGGGTATAAATATGAATTGAATTGGCAATGTCGTGGGCTCAACCAGGAATTTCATCCAAGAATGAAGTCATCATTTATCAACGAAACCCCTCATGAGGATTGATCGAATTGGAAGGTTACTGTATGGCAAACAAAATGGCTTCATCTTTGACCAATAACGAGAGGTATTTCTATCAGCAGGCTTCTTTGCCGCTGATTGTAATACTTTTGGGCGGTATGGTGAACTGATTTGCATACTGCATTAAGGTTGGCTTTGAAAATAAAACCCGTCTTGATTACACTTAATTCCTTGATTGTCCGAAAAATGAGTAACCGTTGCAAGTAGTCCTGTAAAGTATTCCAGGTGCTTTTAGTGGTAAAATGTAAAATAAAACCGCCATTGAAAGCCAAAAATTAGCCTACAACAAGCAATAGATAAAAAATTGCGTTATTTGCTGCTCCGATTTTACTTGAATCATTAGATTACGGTCCAGGTTTGAACTCTTTACTTGAGAAATTGGGACATTTTATTGATGATAGAGAGCTGCAAAAAAATAGATTGCTTGATTTGGCAAAGCCTTTCACTTTTCCGGTGATTTGTTATGGTTTTGATGTTTATTGTCGTGCCAAAGGTGTTTGAAATCCTTTGGGTCTATAGGAATGCAGTATCTTGTGAGGACTTAAAGTAAAATGTCTGACCATAAAACCGATAAAACCTCGAAAACTTCGTACAAGTCACATTTTGTAGAACCTCATCAGTTCTCTCGTTTAAACGAGGTTAAAGTACTTATTATTCTGACATATTAACACAATCTATAAAGTAGTTTGTTTGCGTCAATGGAAGTATTGTGGAAGCTTTTTTGTCCAAATAAAACTCCTTTACAAACGTGTTTTTTCACAATCATCTCATCAACAAATTAGCCACATTTGCACTTTTACCCACACGCAAATGCTTTGAGCTAGTTTTGAGATGTTTCAGATTCAATACAATAAGTTTGAACCGTTACATCCCAATGCTTTTGTTTCAACATATTCTTTATCTTCAAACTATGGCATAAAAGTGTTTCCCAAAACTAGTGCAGTACTTGAAAAAATAATCACACACAGTATCCCAAAACTAGTGCAGTACTTGAAAAAATAATCACACACAGTATTTCTAAGACTTTTCTAAGACTCTAAGATCAAATCATAAAGGGTGCGGGTCATAAATCGTTTTTGATGGTTCGTAATACTCCAATCAATTCGCGATTCTTTGATTATTTACGAACAACTTTGGTCAATTCCTGTGGCTCGAATCTTCATGAGTCCTTCAAAATGACTCCATAGAGATGACACTTTTCGGCTTGATCGGTTTACTCTGTTTTTGAAGGCTACCTCCATGAAACATCTGGCTGATTATAGTTATAACTACAATTCAAAACAGTTATAACTGTTTACATTTTAACTCCAAGTTAATGTCATTTCAAAAACATTGATTGTTTGGACCATGATGTGATAAATGACAGTGGGGACATCAGGTTGAGAAATTGTCTCGTATAATCTTGTCTTTGAAACTCTCGGCTCAGACTAGATTTAGCTCGATAATTTAGAACTCGATCCATCACTATTGAGAATATGCATTGGACACCACGGCCACGTTTGTCTTCCGGGATATTCCTTGTCATTCCAAAATATTCTGGCTTCAAATAACGAACCAATGATTTCCATATTTACGGTCAATGATTGTCAAAGTTCAAAGAAGAACGCATCCAACTTTTGAGTGTACACTGCCCAGATAAAAAAGGACAATTGCAGTTGGTGACACGCATTTTCAGACTTTGCTATGTGTTTCAAAGCCACTTATATCAGTTTTGTTTAACTTAACATCAAGATAACTTGACGAAGCTGGAGTTGCTTGTATTGTTAGCTAACCACCATGGGAAAGTTTGAGTCATATT
Organism: Tigriopus californicus; assembly: GCF_007210705.1. Taxonomy (NCBI): domain Eukaryota; kingdom Metazoa; phylum Arthropoda; class Copepoda; order Harpacticoida; family Harpacticidae; genus Tigriopus; species Tigriopus californicus. The sequence goes on from NC_081443.1 coordinate 10,137,326, forward strand.
CCACTATCTAAGAGAATCCAAACTTGTTTTGAGGGATGTGAATAGCCGTCTAAAAAGTCACTTGTGTGGCGTCTGTGGACAATTGTCGTGAGACTATTTGTCAGCACTTAATGATGAGAGAGGCTTTTTTGCTTTCGAACACTGATTGATGTTTCAAGAATGTACACGTTGTACGGTCATAATTCATCTGATGGTAATCATGAAATTATTCATGACACTCTTTTAAACCATTCCAACTATTAAAAAAAGATGGCATTTGACATTTAATCTGTGGCGAGGAAACATGATGTGTGAATTTCGGTCGATTTTATCAAAACAGCTTCTGGCCTGATTGCGAATTTGAATGGCTAAGGTGTTTTGTCTTTATTTTTTGAGCAAAGGATATAATTCATATTCTTATAATGGTTGAGCAATTATAACTATCATGGCCCGTAATTCACTCATATTTTGGTCTGTTGAGGTCAGGCAAGACTTGTCAATGAATGACCATTTTGCGAATTGGCGTCTACAACAGAGTTTGACAAAACAGAACAAATGATACCAAATATTTCAAAGGCTAATTTTGACGCATATGCAGTATTTTTTAATACGTGCCATTGGAAAGAAAATTTCCAAAACTGTGCGTTGGAAGCTGGATGGAGTTAATTTAAAAATCTATTTTCAAAAAGGGGTTGGAAAACTTTATTCCATGGCGTATCCAACGCCAACAGGATCGCCCAGTGTGGGTTAACCCAACATTACTGCAAAATACAAAAAAGCCGACCAAATTGTGGAAAAGGTACAAGCTGACCAAAGACCGCAATAACTTCGCCCGTTTCAAAGAGTTTAGAGCTAAAACGCAACGTGAAATAAGGAAAGCCAAGATTGATTACGAGGAAGAGCTCTCTCAGCTATCAAATCCATTGAACTCATATGTCCGTGGTGTAAAAAAAAGAAGAAAAGCATTCACGTTATTCAGGAGGGGAATGGAGAGCTTAAACGGGCTTAATTCAGTGTGGCAACCGGTCACTCTGGCGTTCCCCAAGGGAGCATCCTTGGGCCTTTACTTTTTGGCGTTTTCCTAAGCAACTCATGGTTCCATTTTGAAAACATTTGCACATGACTCTAAACTATACAAGAAGATTAGTACTGAAATGGACCGGGTTACGCTTCAAATGATCTATATGTTATCTCCGAGTGGACCACGGTCAACAGGATGCGTTTTAGCATACACAAATGTCAAGTGTGGCGAGCACATACTCAAAGCATGAGAGGTCCTGGACCTGGACCCCCTCATTATACGATGAACCGTGTACTCTTTGAAGTGACGGATAAAAAGAAAGACTTGGGCGTTGTATTCGGCTCCTGCGGTCATGGGTGCCCAGATTGGGAAAGCGTATTCAAGATGCGGTAAGACCATTGATTTGTTTCCATGGGAAATGCGTCCCTGGACTTGATTGTTCGATATATCCAGCCGCAAGCGTGGAAAGCCTTGGTCACTTTTAACTGGACATGGTCTTCAAATTTGCTATTGCCTTGAATATCCTTATTTGAATTTGCTGGTTGGATCAGATACTGGTAATTATCGATGTAAATATCAATATATCAACTTGGTCGTACGGTATAATTTGGAATTAATCCCCATTTAACTCTACGAGTATATGCTGCACTTGCACCCAGACATATATTGTGTCTACCACCTCACTACCCCATTGAAATGGAAAACTATTTCTCCCATGAGTCAAGTAATACCACACGATCGTTTCCATGTACATAGCTTTTCGAAAAATGATACAAGTCAGGGTTTTTAACTACAAAGGAGAAGAATTCGTCCGCACATTTCAGAAAGGTTCGACGCCCAAAATCTACAAAATGAAAATGTCTTACTTAGCTCCTTTCTTTCTGGCTCTCGTCACTAGTGAAGCAGTCCAGACCAGAATTCAGCGGATAGACTACAGTAATCGTCACACCACCGATCTCGATCACCATTATAATTGGAAGGATTTATGTTTTAAAGACTATCGTCTTCACCTTTTCCCAAACGTGCCTCAACTCCTGCGAGCAATTCGCCTCCAGTTAAACAGTAGAATCTCGAACATAATAATTCGAGGCGATATGATAATCCAATGTGGAACCTAACCACTGCTGGGATAGGCATCGAACCTAATGGTCAAGATGCACTACATCAGATCAAACTGGGCGAAGGTTGTCGCTCGATACGATACTTTCAACTCACACCCAGATTCGCAATGCGTGATCCCACCTTGCCCTAACCGCATGAATTCGCTCAAGCCGATCGAAGTGAGTGGCCTCAACAAGTTGATCCCAGGAAACTGAGACAAAATTAACTAGACTTCCACATCTTTTCCGAATTTATTTATCACGTACCCGAACGCTGCCACTTTATCAATAGCTCTATAACATTAGCCGAAGTGAAGACGAGCACCACAGGATGTGTCAAAATGGGATTACAATTGAACCCTTTAATAGAGCCTCAATGCCCGGCCTATTCAATAATCCTCACCGGATGAAGTGCTCTCCGTCGATCAAATGGCGAAAGGTCACCTCGGAGTATCATTCACGAGAAAGAAGGCGATCACTAGACCCTTTACGTTCTCTTCTCACTATCATCACGGAAGACGCCACACCGACCGGGGCCCATTCTGGAAGGCACACGTTTTAGAGATTGGAGATAATGTGGACATCCTTGACGACGTGGACCGACGCATCTCAACCAAATACAATCGGATTACATTCTACCGTAATGAAATTTAAGTGATCATTTCATTGTAATATGAAGTATAGAATTTCCCCCTTATACCAAAAGCTGCCTATTCAAAACCAAATTTAAGAAACGCAGTTCATTGAGTGGTTATTGAATTGAGTACAAAAATGTAAAAGTACCGGGGATTTGTAAAGCCCGTGAAAACCCAAACCAAGGAAATGAAACCAGAGAGGAGACGTGGTGTAGTGATTAGGGCAGTTTCCTAGAATGAGAGGTCCCTGGTTGGATTCCCTTCCTCAACCTTTCTCCTAAAGGCAACTTTCAAACGCTACTCACACCCATAGACGGAGAATCAATTTGATACCGGACACGACACCCCCTTCGATGACAAGGGCAGGTTCACTTCCCCGAGCACTCCCTAATGAAAAAAAGTAAATGTGTAGTTTTCCAAACCCTGGCAATTATGTGTGATTGAGCTTTTTCCTTTACAAGTTTTAAGAAGTTTTGGCGCACGTTCGTTGAAGTACGCCGTTTATCATCACAAAAAAGTGTTTCTAAAGTATTACTGCTTGCATTAATGTAATGCTTTGGACAATTTACTTAACTTTTTTGGTTTAATTATATTTCATCATCTTTGGTGAGCCCTAGGGTATCCTAAGCTAACTTAACGCCAGGTGCTATTTGTTGCACGGGTCCCTAAGCTTTAGGGGCTAAGATGCAAGGACCCTATCAATGGGCGCGGATTTAGTCAAAAAATATACAGGAAAAAAACCACACCAGATGCTCACTACTCTACTACCATGAGCGATGAGCGAAGAGCGAAGAGCGAATTGGAGTTTCTAAATTACCTTCATAACACAAAAATGTGCAACACGACCCCAAAAGATTCATTCCCGCAACCTCATCTGTGGCCCTTGCCATAGATTTCTAGACGCTGGATGTCGGACGACCGACCACTCGGTTGGCTAAACAGTACAATAAACCGGTTTGTAATCAATTCCCAGGAGACCATCCATTTTACTGTTTTACCAACCGAGTGGTCGGTCGTCCAACATCCAATGTCTAGCCCTTGCCTACTATTCTTAATTCTCAGGCCGTTTTGGAGGTTGCGAGATCACTTTATTCTCCTTTGCGGAATCGTCCTACCTGTCGAAGGAAATCAAACCACAACATGTGTTTCTCAGATGTCTTGACTACCGGGAGTTACTCATTATGAGTCAAGCTTTTCACATTAAGAATGTCGTCGCCTCGAAATTTCTCTTGGATCTTCGTGAATAAACTAGCTGGATCTTCTTGTCCTCGATCCGAAGCTGAAATGGCGTGGCTCAAGCGCCAGAACATCAAGCACATTGTCACGCTATCAGATGTAAGAGTTCATGTTCGCAATCAAAATGAGTGATATGTCGTGATATGATTTAGTTAGTGCTTTGTTTGCGTTTCAGGATTTTCTCCCACCCCAAATTCCGTTGGTCTATTTCAAGCACAAGCATATCTTTGTGCAAGAATTCCAAGCTCCGAATTTATCTCAAATAAAGGATTTCATCGCTTATTGCCATCGAGTGAGAGAGCAACACGAGGTAAACACGTAACATTTGAAACCCTCATTCACAATCCAAGTTATGCAAGGCCTTAAAGACTCTTCTGAGTTTACTTAGAGCCAAGATTGCGGCAACATTTTTATCCAAGGTTATTTGAAATGAGGTCGGCCTACAGATTGCATGGAATTAGTTAACTTTACTATATTCTGGGCAATGTTCCTTGACTTATGTAAGACAAAGGAAAGTAGAATGCCCAGAAAGGTCATGATCAAGGGATAGATAAGTGCAAGATATCGTTTCTTCTTATTGCCTTAAATATTATATAGGGCTGAAATGTGTGAGAGAAATATTAATTGCAGCCATCAACATGAAAGGCGGGGTTGTTTGCAACTTTCAAACTAGGATAAACCTAGTTAAGATTGTAGCTTTTAGTCATTTCAAAGAAGCTATTGAACAAATTGTTTTTACACTTTTTAAATGGCAGATGGCTGAAAGTTTTATTTTTTTCGTGAATAGTTCAGGGAACAAAATGCTGTGGGATTATATCGGATAGTTATGTTTTAAACATGTTATCTTTATGTACATTTTGAAAAAAAAATGTATATTTTTGCAGAATTCTTGCGCTCTATATAAAAAAAAACAGCAGTCCATAGATAAAAGCTGAACGATTCAAAATTTGCTTCTTGGGCACAAAAATGTATGACACTTGCCTTTTAAAAAATGAAAATTATTCTATTTGTTTTGCAGAGTCTCTTGGTGCATTGCCGTCAAGGACTGGGCCGTACAGGGGTGATGCTAGCTTGTTATTTAGTAGAGTTTGAGGGCATGAATTGGCGGGTTGCCATTCAACGGGTTCGAGAGTTGAGGTACGGAATTGGAAATTGTTTATTTTTTATTCAAAATCAAGACGTAAGTTTTCCTCATTCTAGGCCTTGGAGCATCGAAACGAAAGGGCAAGAGATTGCCGTCCATGACTACTATGCGCATCGCAAAAAACAGGAATAATTATTTTGACATATACTAGAAGCACAAGAGATGTATATATTTCAAAGTTAAATATTCACGTCGCATGTTGTTGTTGAAGCAAGGTAATAATAATAATGGAAGCACAAGGTTTCACAAATGGCACATCAGGAAAATGAGGCAAGTTGTCTCGGCGCTCAATTTCGATCCAGTCTTTTGTGGGCCGGTCAGCTTGTAAGGCTGAAAAGTTGTGTTTTATATCGCTCAGGTCGGTCGTGTAAGGGGCTTGATTTCACATACAATAAGCGCTGTAGGTGCGCAACGAATCTTCGGAATAAATCTTGCCTGGGATCACTCCCACGTCCAAATGATGTTTGGGGCACTTTTTTCGATGAGAACATTGACAAAGGGCGTTGGTGGTCACTTCCTCGGCCTCTGGCCTTGTCACGTCCTTTCGAACACTAAATAGTTGGCAAGGTTCCTTTCTCTGGCAACGGATCTTCTGAAATAGACAATTATAGCTTGATCGCACAACTCATCTAACATATCTCTCCGAAAATTAAGACACTACAGGAAAAAAGTTTCCTTGAACAAGTTTGTGTTCTTTTGTTGCCTTGCCTCAATATCACAATAAGGATGAAACAACACGAAGTTATTGATAAACCTAGATTATCAACCCTTAGTAGCGTATATTATGAGCCAAAAAAGGCAAGATGATTATTTGTTGCTCATCATTAGAACTCGAAAAAGAAATTAAAATCTGAAAAAGAACTCTTCAACTTTTTTGCCTCTTTGACCGAAAAAAACATTTTGAGCCAAATTCCCATTATTTCCACCTTTTTGAAGCATTTTCACACTTATATACAACTTATATATATTACAACTTTTTTTTTCTTCCTAGTTACACGTTTTTTGCGAATTTTCACAACTATGCTCCTAGTCTCGGCAACTTCTTTTCCATTATTTTCAACGAAAAAAAAAATATTTCGACAACTGTCTTCGAGGTCTATTATTTATCATATTAGTAATTCAATTTCGTGGCGGATCGTGAATATCTGTGCCAGCTACACAATTTAATTGACTGTATGTATAGGCTACGAGAACTAAAGAGTTCCTGCATGTAATTGAGCTACTCGTATATAGTAAATTACCGTTTGTGGCGAGCATGCGAAGCTATATTGGAAGCCCGTGCCTTGGTCGGTTTGATAAGCATGTCGCTTGATGAGGTATGACACGGAGTTCTTGGGGCATTTACAATGCATGATTTGTTGAGTCGAGTTGTCCGGATAGGTGATCACGGTCGATGTGATATCCTTAAAGAACTTGCACCGTTTGAAATGTCGAACCGGCTCACAGGTCTGGAAATAAATGGCGCCAAGGATCAGTTTCATTTGGTCCGAAAACCATTATTCCTTGGTTGACAACTCTTTCCAATCCGAGTGTTTCAATTTGAAATGCTAGCTGGATGAGCAAGGTGGGCTGTTTGGTGGAGGATTGTTTCTTTTTTGGCCTACCTTCAAAAGCCTGGTCCGGTCGACAATGGTTCGACCGTCCCTGGAGTGGGTGGACATGGAGCAAGATGACATTCCGGATGGACATCGGCATTGCTTCTCAACCCACGGTGATCCGTAGATGTCAATTTTGTTACACACACTGTTGGGACTGCACACGGGAAGGTCATCCTCAGACTCCTGGAATGGTAAAAAATAGATTGGGTCCCATAAAAGTCGGTTTCACATCGATCTACCTAAGCCTTTTGGATATTCATTCATGATTCGAGAGGCACGGCCTGGGCAGCTAGTTGTGTCTCCTTCTTTCTTTCTTTGTCAGGGATTTATTGGCCATAAGATGGGTCTGGTATAAAAGACAATTTTTTTCAGAATGTGGCTTTAAGGGGAACTTGACACCTCGTTAACAACGTGGCCACCTCTTTGTATGACGTAGATCTTTTTGGGATCTCCGTTCAAACCTCCTTGATGGAGTAGAAGAACCTGTAATAATGCCAGGGCAAGCCCGACCATTCATTGGTTCTTATTCATTCATTCTTGTTTGTGCCGCCAGAGGCAAATAAAAATCTTCTACCACTCAAAATTGATGGTTGAGCCCAGCAATGGCCGAAGAATCAAGAGAACCAAGTGGCAGAGAAGCAAGAAATGGTGTGCATGATCGCATTCTCTCATGTGAGTACGAGTAGCGCCTAGATTCCAATGCTGATGACGAAGATGATGATGATGAGAATGAGAGGCTCCGGGTCACCACTCGTGGACGTTCTTCACCCCCAGACCAATTCCACAGCCATTACCTTCCCTGCCACTTTTCTCGCTACCATGAACATGAGATGAGACGAGATCTCGGCTCCACTGCCAGAGACACATTGGACCATCGCGAGAATGGAGAGCAGAAAATGATTTTATTGTGCCATGCTTAAATGGATAACAATGACGGACTGATTCATGAATGAATGAAGAACCTTCGCTCATTCATTCATTCATTCTCAATTTCCATTTAGCCGACTATTGGACACTCATTCGGTCCTCGGCGTTGGATGTTGGACGCGTACCCAAATCGCCGATGGAGGAGCCCCTTTTCATGAATCAATTGTCAACCCATTTAGTCTGAATGTCGTGGCAGCCATGCTCAAGGTTCTCCACATGTACCAACAGATCCATCACCCTCCTCACGTTCGAGGAGGAGTTGGACATTCAAGAACCAAGTGACGTCGAGATTACATCTCATTCATTGTTAGAAATCTCGAGACATGTGGCGATGGATGGAGTTCCCCGATGACGAGTTGGCAACATCATCATGTGGATGGGCTTCAGGCAACTTGTTCGCTCGCTCAGAGATCTCTTTGCCGACCACAGCACAAGTACGGAGGGGAGATGCAGAAGAAGTGGATGGAGGAGTAGCACCGGGCGGCACATGTGTCAGCTCCGATGGAGGAGGTGGAGAAGGAGATGAAGAAGCAGTTTTTCATCCATTTCCCAGCATCACACCTTCTTTAGCTTCTAAATTGGCATCGGAGCGAGATTCCGATTCATCGATCCTTCTTCGACAAGGTTCTGGACAAGTTGAGAGCTACTTAGAGCGAAGGTATAATGGCATACATACATGTGTGCCACATTGCTACATTACTACCACTCGTACTCTGAGCGGTTCCGCCTCTTAATGGATGCCAAAGGTTGTTGTAGATGTTGTTAGACGATCACCCCATGTATTGCCGAGCAGATCAATCTCCATCCAATGTACCTCGTGTATCGTTGCTTCAAGATGTGTCTGTTGACTACCTTGTACTGTGTTACATGTCTGTGTGTTCAAGCCAAAAAGATGAACAACTCAAAAGACGCGGTTGTTGCAGTTGTTGTTGGTGTTGTAGTAGTGGTAGTAGTTGGTCCTTAACAGACGAGGAACAAGCGTGTCAAAGAGCCTCACAAAATTGCCCTCCCCTTGGTTGGTCTTGGCCCTGCTTGACTGGTATGGCTTGAACCAGCACTTCTAACTTCCACATGATGGTAGCCCGGAGCGATGCTGATCTTTGAGGAGTTTAGATGCATTTTTCACTCTCTCAAGCAAGAATGCCATTCATTCTGGTTTAGACGCTGCTGTAGTGGTTGGTGGTTTGAACAAGAATGAAGCGAGAACGCTCGAACCGAGAAGGAGGAGCCGCACGAAATAGTCTATCTTTTTGCTTGTTTCTGGGATGTACACGAGGAATGGGAACAACGGTTGGACTTCATTAAATTGGCTTCTTTCCTTGCTCTTTCTACTTCATCTATCCTTTGCCACCTTTTTGCATCCACATTTCAAGGGTGTCTTCCAAGAGATCTTTGCAAGTCTAGCCCAAGATATATTTCATAGGGGAAGTTGATCTTGAGCTAGAGACTCCAATCCGACAACCAACGATCAACCGATCAACGTGTACAACGATTACTCATTGGACATCACGCTCATTCATTCCCTCTTGCTCCAGACGCGTCTTGGTCAGAGGGCTCCTCGTCATCAGTAAACGCTATGATGATGATGACCACGATGATGATGATGATGATGATGATACATTGTTGATGAGTTGTCGGTCTCTTTTAACATTTCAACTCCGTTGACAGTATATTTCCATAGAGAATTGGTTCATTTAAGATCCGCTCCCTGGTGTGAACGAGGAGAAAAGGGCGGGAGTTTGTTCCCTTGGCGGCACCCTTGCCAACATTAGCAATAACAACAACGACCAAACGGTGGTAAATGGTAGTTGTAATACCAATGATACCCTATGATCCAACTTGGTTTGCATGATTCATTCCTTCAAATGTCGCTCCATTCAAACGGTAAATGTCACCTTGGGGAGATGGTCGCGGTCAGTGAAAGTAAAATCCCCGAACCATCGTCGCCATTGGTGAGTGCAACCGGAAAACGACCCAGAAAAGTCAAGAATGGAAACATGACGTGAATCCTTTCGATTAAAATCGTTGATTACTATAACTTTCCTCATTCATGATTACATTTCGATCAACCATCATCCACCTGGGAAAGTTTTTTGAATGGGGAGAAAAATATATGGAGATTGATCAACAAGAAACCGTAGAAGAAACAGCGTGAGTCTGACCAACCAATGAAACCTGATCCATCCATTCAGTTCGCAACCAATCCAATAAAAGCCAGCCACTGTCAAAAACGAGCAATCGAGTTGGTTTCTGATAGCAATCTATATTTCGACATCGCGAAAAAATGCGAGTTTCTTTCCAAAATTCGCGCAGAGCTTTGGCTATAACCTTCTTAGATAACATTCTGTTTTACGTTAGGTTGAAAAAATATTTTTCGAATAGTGTTTTTGTCTCTGGTTTACCTATCAATCCGTACCGGAAACAGGTCGAAGAGCAACAAACATTTGAACAATTGACACTCTGAAGCAATGAATGAGCGAGGTTCTCAAAGTGGACAACGATGGTTTTTTCCCAAGCTTTGGATAAAACGGCAATTTGGTTTGGGTGGCTCCAATGAAAATCGCATTTTGAAATGCATTAGTACACAGACGAGTTGCTGCTTTACTGTATGGAATGCAGTGGTTTTTCTGCACAAATCGGTCTTTGTTGTCGAGATTAAACTCTAATGGACGCAGCGATGCTTGACAACCATTCCCACATTCATTCTCGGGATCCCTGAGAAAACCGTTCTTGAACATGATAAATCATCAAGCTTGGTCTGACTCACTCAGACAAGTTCAATGAATAATGCTAATGATGTCGTTTTTCTGTAACAAATTCCCCGAACGGTCTCATTAATCTCTCGGAGGATGCCCTTCTTTCTTGGTATCAACATTATCATCATCACACCAGGTTTTACCAGTTATACCCCTCCCCCCATTTCCTATGATCCCCTTAAGGCCAAATTTGGACGAGCTCTGAGCACTTCCATGGAAAGGAAGTCGTCCATAGACTCGGAGGTCTTTGGATTAGGCCTCTGACTTTGTTTCTCCTGTAGGTATGCCGGGTCAAATGTGAAGACCCCTAGGGCCAAAAAGCCATGAGAACACACTACCACCAAATAACTTTGGTTCCTTCCTCCTCCTTCGACACCTTGAAATTGGTTTTTGTTCATTGAACCGATTTCTCTCCGCTAAAGGGGATCACTCAAGCCAGGCTCTCATAGCTAGAATTACAGCACTTGCTAGATAGCCCGCGTTCAAATCACCCCTCAAAAGATGGACAGAGTCAATTCATTCAAACTTACCCCCGATGCGAAGAACACTTTTAATGGCGACTTATGCTTGGCATGATGAGGCCCATTGGAATGATGCTTGTTAATATTGTCCTTGGAATGAAAGCTCTTGTAAGAATGTTTTGACACGGGGTAAATATGGTTGGTGCTTTCGTCCACATGCACGGCAAACACTAGAGAGTCACTGATGAATACACTGAGAAAAACAAGTGCACAGAATAGAACAGAACGACTAGATTGGGGAAGGTAACATCGAAGATGGGCTCTTTTGGGGACGGTGCTCAATCGGCACAGATGTTTTGTCTTCATTATATGTTGAGACGAGGGTTTTGCACGCTCAACTGTTTTGTTTTTGACCAGAGCCCTTTTGGACTTGGTCATGGTGTCGTTGTTAGTAGTGGTGGTGGTTGTTGCTGTTGTAGCCAAAGTAGCGGTGCTGGGTTGCCTTGAATAACAAGTCGTTGGGGTTGTCGAGAGGTCTTCCACAGAGATCCTCATCCTTCAATTTGCTCTTGGAGAATGAATGAGTTTTTTCTTCGTCTTCTTCAGTTTCAGCGCTCGCGCTGCCTATGGCACCGCGCCAAAGATTTACTCGCCAGGTTTAGATAGGTTCTCTACTCCTCTGGTCTCAACCTCTATCTCTGTCTTGCCAACTGTTCAAGAGCGCTCGCCAATGGAACTCATTCAGCGATCCTCCAATGGTGAGGATCTGACTCCTGACCCACCCAATCTGTTTTCAGAGGGAGGAAGTGACATCTTGAGATTGACAGTTTTTTTTTTCCCATGTTCAATTGGACGTGTCTTTGGTGTGGAATATCCTTGGTTGATCCAACCATCAACCATCTGGTCATTTACCAACTCCTGGGTGATTACTCGTGAGCATCCATGGCTCGTTCTCCCGAGAAATTGAGCCTCAAACCCGAATGTTGGCTGGTGCCAAAGAGAACACGGATGGCCGATAACCAACGGGGAATGAGTCTACCAAAAGGCGCAGAGAAGAACCGAGAGAATGAAATCAGAGAGACCAAAGACGATGATGATAGGAAGGAGGAGAAGTAGATGGAGGCGATGACGAAGAACGATAGGTTGTGTCCACGAGGAGCAAACCATTTATTTATCATCAGATGGCTTCTCCTCCTTCAACTCCTGCTCCTGTTGTCTATCAGCGATCCGTCTTTCGAGTTGTTGGTTGTGAGAGGAGTCCCTGAGGCAAAACACAAGGATGAGCCAAAGTGGAGAGCAATTGCCCAATCTCTCCATAGACAAACCTTTCAATGACTGATAATTCAGAGATACTAATGGAAGTCCTAGACCAATGCAGCCACAGATTGGCCCCAGCAATCATTGCCTCCAATCCTCAACCCCAACTCGCCAATTCTAGGGGGTTGGATCCAAATCCCAGATTAGCACTCTTAAGCACGGGGATTCATATCTTCACCTCCCGAGACAGATCTGTGCCCAAAAGACAAGTAACGAACCTTAATTGCTACTGTTCTTCACCTCACTCACTTCTACTCCGCCTCCTTCGTTCGTCTTATCCATGTTTTGGGCTGAGGAAACCATGATCTTGGCCAGTGCCCTCATTCAAACCCTCACCGGGTCCAAAAGCCCAAGAAAAATGGACTCACTGCCCTGACATAAATGAATGAAAGATGTACTCTGGAGAAAAAGTCCCGAAACGACACTCACAATCGAAAATTGTCCTTGCAACATATGCTTATTATGGTGATATCGTTTCATTCATTTCCTATTCCAACCGCAAGTGCGGTTTTGAACCATGGCCAAAGCCTGATTCAATAGCTCTCCTTGGACTCAATCGCTTATTCGAGGAGTTGGTTCGTGAGATCTCATTGCACCTGTTCAACTCTCCCACACTTCTGAATCCTAAATCGGATGACGAATGTAACGCCACCTCACTGAATTTTGGCGTAATTGGGACTCTGATGCCTCAAAAGACACTTCAAATGCAGGTATGGGAAAATGATACATCAGCAATTGCGAGAAAATGCAAAATTGGTATTGTTATTGCTCCGCTGTTAGAACGGTTTGCCAGAAGCTAGGTTAAATAGGTGCAGGAGCAATTCCACAAGATGGTATCCTCGGGAAGAGCTTTGCTGACTATTCAAAGCAAATGAGTCTTAGAGTTTTGCTTCGCACCTGTTTTGGGTACGTTCGTTATCGGCCAACTTAATTTTAGCAAGTTCCTAAAAAAATCATGATTTGGAATTTGACCTACATCATGGAAAACACCGAAATAATTTTAGTCTAGGATGAAAATACAAGTTAGATTATTGGTTATAGAAACCTCCTATCAGTAATCCAATGCAATAGAGCAACGAAGATTTATTCTTGGTTTGAATAACACGCACTTTGTCTGTAATTTCCCTACTGTGTCTGACTTCTTCTACCAAAACTTGTGGTTTAAGTTTTCTTCAGTTCAAGCAAGTGTTAAGGAGAATCTGAAAATATACAAACAGACTGATTTCGTACACCTATTATAGTGCACGCACAAGAATTATATTCCACTTACAGTATTGACCGTCGACATCTGGACTCCTCGCCCCCTACCGTCTCCTGAGCGCATAACATCAGATGATGGGCAGTCAATAGAGGCCGAACCTAAGTACTATTCTTATCGCTTTGTATTACATATTTTTTAGTTAAATCTTTATGTACGCCGTCCTTGCAGATCATTAGGTATCCATAGATTCAAACTTCTGGTCATATGTTTCTGTGGTTCTACAAGTAATACAAGCTTAAAAACGTTTCATTGGATGTACTGAAGCCTACATCTATGTCATTTTGCATTGACCTGAAGATGGTCAAACAGGGTAAGGTGGCTTGAGAGAAAAATGGTTTTTTCTTTCTCCATTTGTTCTTTTTTTCTCTTTGTGTACCCCCACTTTTAACTCTGGAGGAAGGCCCTCAAGCAGCTGTTTTAAATTGATCATAATTTTGAAAGAAACTAGGTAATAAATAGACGAATTATAACCTTTCATTTTAATAGTGCTGGGGATTATATTCCCTTTTGTGGTTAGAAAAGCCCGTGAAAAACCAAACCAAAAAAAAACCTCAATGATATCATCAAGGATAGAATTGCTCTATTGGATGTAAATCTGCATTACTTCATTGATATGCAGCAATGAGAAATTCTTAAAAACAAATGGGAGTACTTCAAAGTTTGCCTTTTTCGCGTCTATCTTGCCTGGGCATGATGAAATTATCTCTTCTACAAAATATACGAATTCCGTGAGATGGCAAACTTGTATAGCACTGCGACTGCCAATGAGTTAACTTCTTTTTGACCGAAATGGACATTAGACGCATCCTTGCGTGGGGTATTTCGTCCCAAGTAGTCATCACGTATTAAACCATATTTGTTCAAGTATAATTGATATTTTTACAAGTTTCAATTGACCTCTAAAAGGTCCCTTTCCGTCTATGTACAAGAACCTTCCTTCTAACATCGTTTCTAACCGAGGCTTACTTGAGCATCACATTGATGGTTTTCCTCTAAAAGCACATTTCAAGTCGCTATTTTTAATTAAACGTTGGTGTAACAATTAACAAAAAAAGAAAGGAGTAGAGTTCATGCTGACCTTCTAAAGTTTAAGGAATAATGATTTAAAGGCTGTTGTGTAATCAATTACGTAATAGGCGACCTGTGGCTATTACTTCAAAAGTGAAAATGATCTCAATCACATTGTTTTGCCACTAGATGTGTAGTTGGTAAAAATTTGAAAATTGCTCAAATGGAAAAAAAGGTCAAGACTGGGAATTTCTTGCGCACTTGTTGGAACCATTATGATAAAAATATCAATATCTGTGTGATTGTGCCAAGCTTTAAGAAGCTAAAAAGAATACGATAAAGAAAAGTGCACATACTAGACTTTTTGGTCACCAGAATCATCTTCCTCTGACTCATTGACGGCATATTTTTTGTTCATACACCATTTACATATTATAGTAAGCAAAATGAGTGTGTTTACCATTCTTGTATGAACAAAATTTTAGATATCAGCCTCCAATCCGGTGCCGAACCTTAGAGTATGGAAAATAGTACTTAAGCGAATCCGGACACGAGTCGGAGTGCATTCGAGTCTTTTACTCGGATTTGAAACAAAAAATGACTGGACTAGTCTTTTATGTAGTAAGGGCTCGAAATGCGACGCGTCATAATAGATTTTGATTGAAGTTTGGTAGAGAACGGGCTTTTTCCCGCCACGAAGGTACCACGTAAAATTCAATCTTTCAACTGAAATCACATTGCTCCTATCAAACGAAATAGTTTTTTGTTGAACCAAGATTCAGTAAAGGACACAACTATTCTGCCGGATTCGAGTCCAGGCTCAACGAGTCTGACAAAAAATTGGAAAATCAAAGGACGCACCCTAGCACTGACAAAAGTCATTGAAATCAAAGAGCCGCTTATCCACCTAAATTCATTTCCGTCTTTTATGATCAAAGCTTCATTCAAGCTCGATGTTTCTAGAGGTCAAGGAAATTGAAACCAGACGTTTGGTTCGATACAAATGCAAAGAGACAGGATCGATCGAGACATCTAAAGTCCCTTTTCAAAGATAAGGCATCATAGGTTGGTCGGACCTGAATCACCAAGTTGACCCGGAATAGATCTTTCAGAAAAATCATTGAATCTCTGGACATTCATGATCACACGTTCAACATAAAGTGATTGTATCGTTAGAAAACGTCATTCTGGTTTCACTACACTTAAAAAAACACAGCAAATCTTTCTCAAGAGAACCTCCCTGGCTGGACCGATGTTCCCTGAAACATGAATTCATTGGCATGGGTGGTTATCGTTAACCCAAATGGACGAAATAGATATCACTTTCAAAACCTGGATAGGAAAAGGGATGATAATTTCGAATTGGCTTCTCAGCCAAACTGACCATATACACCAAGTCTCATTACTGGATAAGCCATACTTTCAATTCGTACGGCATTGAATGCCCATGAAATTAGATGGGCGCACATGTATAGCATCACTATAGATTTGGTCAAGGAGGTGCCCAGAGATTTCGAGGCTACATGTTTGGTTTGTACTTTGGGCAACTTTCCCTCTTTAAAATGCTGATTTTCCCATTCAACACTGTGTCATGTCTCAGTGAAATAATGTTTTGGCCATTCTAAAGATTGTGAACTGACTCCAAAAGGATCAACATCCCGCCAGGCTCCTCATCTGACATCAAGAGCTCATGACTGATTAAGATTCACAATTCAGGGAATGATGCTAAGAGTCCACAATAATAGTGCTTTCTTGATCCCCAGATTGACCCTAAAAGCAAGGATAACGAACACCCTGTTCGAGCCTCATCTACGGATTTAAGCAGAATAATCTCGGAGGTGAGCCAAGAGCGAAATTAGATTCACGTGTCCATCCAGAAATCACACAATGACCATGGAGAGGTCTTACCCTTTGACTTTGGTGCCCCGTTTAGGGTTGCAGGTTGCCACCACCAACCAAGCTACGAACCGAACCCTTTGAACGAAGGGAGGAAGTTGTGTAGCTCGAATCGCAGCAGAACGAGAAGCGTGGGAATTTCAACAGGTGTGGTTCGGGCACTCCAATCAGGGTCTACATTGGGTTGTCTCACTCAGTGTACGGCCACATTGACGGTAAAGGACAGCTGACAGCCGTCCTCTTAAATCGAGGAGCGTCATTTTGGGTCTGAGTACTCTTTCTTTAGAGTGAATCAGAGTGCTGTGCTTACTCCATAGGATACACTGAAAAGTAGTTCATATTGTGCCTGCCAGAGTACACTTTCTTAGGTTTTGTGAGTTAGCACCAGGTCAATTGTTCCAGACTGATTTCTTGGTAAAATCAATCAAACCCAATCAAACATAATTAGTGTTCACGTTAACACCATAATTTAAACAAAACAAATCCGTCAGAGAATGTCACATGAATTATGTTCAGAAATCTGCAAGGGAGTACCTAATGTTAGTTCGCTATTAACAATCGCCGTGGAGCGAAGTTGATCTATTGTACAAAATGCTCAAGTTGCTTTAGTTACATGTTTTTGTGCTGCAAGCTACTATGCAAAAAACCTTATGACCGGGTTTGAACTTACTTCCCTGCGTACCAGTTTTGAATTAAGGCTTTCCTCTGGGACTTCCTTGTTTGAGCCACCTGAGAGACGTGACGTTGACGTAGAAAATGAACTTATGCAAGTTGACGGTAAATCTGGGGCACTCCAGGATTATTTGAATAATCTCGTAAGCATTCAGGACATGCTGCATAAAACTCCAGAAAAACTTTGATCATTTTTAGCATGATTACCCAGCATGAGTTCTTCAAATAATTGTGGGCATAAATAAGCTCTATGAATTTCAATATTGAAAGGTTATTCACTCATATCACATTAATATTCAGGTAAGGTGTTGGCTCTGAAAAACAAAAATACTCTTTATAAATGGCTCTCTTCGTTTGTCTGAAAATTTAGACTCTGAATCAAGCGCATCCATACAAATGTACTTTTCATATGTATACAGTTTTAATGGCATTTATCTTGAGTAAGACTATCCTGGATGGGAAAGAAAAGCAAATCATTCTTAAAGAAACCATAGGATTCGGTCGCTTAACCCCTTAAAACCTTGTTTTCGAAGGTTATTGAGACCCTGGTACTAAAGAATTACTTTGCTGTTTCTGTGTTTTTATGTATGTTTATAATTCAGGGACTTTGTTTTTAGAGACCAAGGTAAGTCAGAGTAATACTCAAGGTTTCCCATAAACATGCTGGCCTTTTTTTCATGGGCTAAGGGTCATGACTATAGCTGTAGATATTTTTTAACACCTTTTCCGACTTTTTACGGTCTATTCGACTGTTTGGGGTTCATTCGACTTTTTTCCAGCTTTTTGCCGTTTTCACACATTTCGTCCATTTGTCCAGGGACTCTAAAGAGAGGAAACGACACGGATTTCCCCTCACCGCCAACTTAGGCCATTGCGTTAAATCAAGACATTAACTCCAATATGAATAAAACAAGATTATCCGTACTGCATAGTACATTAAGGTGTTTTTAATTAAATAATGATCTCCTTGATATAACAATTCCGTCCATGTACTAAATATTTCTAAATTAATCTTGAAAGTCAGAAGATAAATGAACATCAAATTAATCAAAAATAACCAAATTGTTTTTCGATTGAAATTGGTGAAATATTGCGTAAAATTGGCTCAAAACCACACATAGATAGAAAATCATCAAGAGTCATTTTATTAATTGATGGGTAATGTACACTGACAAAATATAAAAAAATGTATGGAATAAGCAATAAAAGTGCATGTACATAAATGTTAACATATTAGAATATCTTGGATGGACAATTATAATTTTGTCTAAACCCACACATTTGACAAAAAACATCAGGCGGCATTGGTGAGAAATGAATGAGTTATCTTTTTGTAGAGTTTAAATTTCTACTTATTAGGAAGTTTGCATAAAAGGCAGGCATTATTTAAGGGGCACAAAGAAATATCAAAGTACAGTAGACAAGATCTCAATTTTGCACTTTGCACTCCAATAAATTGTTTTTGTTGCACAAGCATCCAAAATACCAAAATCAAATAAAACAGGTGCCATATCTCTTAAAATTATTATTTCATGATTATGAAGCATCCAAATGAGTTTAAAAGAACAATATGTAGCTCAGAGCCACAGTTTTAACCAGAGGTTTTAAATTGGTAATCTAGCTTCTTGTACCTAACACTCTAGAAATACACCACTCAATGCTCGTTTCCGCATATTTTATCAACTATTTTGCCATTTTCCCCAGCTTTAGCTGCTATTTTGCCAAATTTAATCGACTATTTTTTACGGCTCTAGTCATGACTTTTTCAGGTCCGTGCCAGCGTCAAATCAGGACTTTTTGCACTTCAAAGTATCTTGGCATGTTTTGGCAAGCATTCAAAGTGTGCTCTATAAACTGTTACAAGCTGGCCACACTGCCGGATATATTACATTCCGTTAAGTTCTTCCAACAACAAATTACCAATTGGCGACTTTATCTTTTTGATTGGCAAAACTTATCAAATGGCAACACTGAGATCGGAATTTTTGAGAGTACTCTATCATAAACTTCCGTTGAAGATTGAATCATGGAGGAAGCGAGGCCTAGGGATTGCGATGAGAGGTAACCAGGTGGATTCGTTTTCAGAGCACATGGATGACAGCTGAATGGCTGATAGGGTATGGTAGCTGATTTTTCGATTGGCTTGAGTAGCACTTGTTAATAGTTACCGGTTCAGCTCCAGTTAAAAACCACATCAAACTCGATTTTTACTCTTCCATGTTACTTCTTCTATGGTTATATTACCCACCTATAAACTAACCTAGTAACTAACTATTGTTGAACCAATGGTTCTACGTACAACAGGTGACGCAAAAATTGGCACACGAAAATCAGAGTGGGCAAAAAAATATTTTGACCACCACACCAATATAGAAAGGAGCACTCTAAACTATGGAGGGGCAAACAAAAGAGTGGGCCGCAAATGAAAAAACAAACCAACCATAATTTTTGGCACTTAAAAAGAAAAAAGTGATACACAAAACCATGAAAGGGGCACACCAAAAATTTTGCTTGGCACTCGGATTGTTTGGGAGTAGCATTGCTTGAGAGAAAGGATAATATTGACTAAATATGTTTTAATTGGCCATCTCATTTACTGCCCTTGAAAAGAGTTTTTACATCTTCTCAAGCACTGCTAGATATTTTCCGGTCCAAACAGTAAACAAACCAATTGCTGTTCAAACCCCAACCCCTGTGTTCACTTTCCGTCGCATTAATGAATTTATTTCATTTATGCGCCTGACCCTTTCAAAGAACCAATTGAGTTCTGCGTCGACCGAAGTTTCAACCAAAGCATAGGGCAAGATGGCAAAGTGGTCAAGGGGATAAGCCACGGAAATATCTGCTAATAAAGGACATGAGTGTGCGGAAAACGTTCAAAAAAATCGATAAATACTACCTATCCATATGGGCAGTGTACAACAGACAAAATGTGTACTTCAAAGAAATCACTTTTCGGTAATTGAAACATCGAAAGAATGTCAACCAACAAATACTTCATTTATTTCATCCTTTATTAATCTGGCTAGGATTTTGGGCTTTTGGCTTTATATGATGCAAATTGTTCCATTTACCTCACCTCAAAAAACTCAGGTGGTATAACAGTATAAATTGCAAAATCATTTGTTTTTCCCTAAATGGCCGAAAGAGTTAAGCCTTTATTTGTCCATAGTCAATAATCCTTCCGACCCCTAATTGTAACGAAAGAGCCGATCCAATTGTATCTTCGTGATCAAAAAATCAATATCGTGACGATGAGTAGACTATTTATTTCGGCTAAGGCAGATGCATTAAACTTGGAGCAGAACCGATATCAAAGTCACCAGCAGCATTTTCGGTTGGGACTGAGTAGCCATCTTTACAATAAAGTCACTTGAGTAGGAAATTTGCGGATCGCAGTCGGATTAGCCAAACAATATCGGATCATATCGGAATATCAAGTAAATTTTGAATTCAAATACCAAAAGATGCAAAATGAGTTCATGGGTACTTTTTCGTAGAATTGTTTGAAGAATGCATATTTTGTTCAATGTACGTGCTATGTCAGACTCAAAAATCAATATCACCCATCAACCCAAAATCGTGTTTCTTTATCTGGCGTTCTCTTCAGTATATGAAAAGACCCACCAAATAATATTTTCTCACTGAACTATTTAATAAGCGTATAAATAGTAGTGCTAAGGCGATTCTAGAAGGACGAAAGACATGGAGACTTCCGCTCGGGCAGTCAGCTATGCATTTTTATTAAATCTGATTGCAATTAAGCCTCTGATTTTTTTTGACAAGATCAATTTGTATGAGTTGAAGGAAACTTATGCAGCAAGATTCAGCACGATTGGGCCTTTGGTTGACGAGTAACAGTCAATTGAAATTTAGCACTGTCTGCGTACTTTAGCGAGTCATTTGAAAGAAAATTGACAAAGGTTAGTACATCGTAACAATGACTGTACTAGGTCTTAAAATGCCCTCAGTTCTACAAAAATCATTCAATCGTCCTGAATTTTTTTAACTAGGCTTCAGATTGCACATAGAATCCAAGATTGGTTGCAAAATAAGAAATGATACTTCCGCCAGGAGCCTCCACATCCATGTATTCCGTCATCCTTGGGCGAATCCTTTGCTTTGTGTAAATTCGTTTAAAAAAGTTTATTTGGTCCGAACTCAAAGTGTCGGAGAGGATTAGGAATTGAGCGACAATGGAATGAATTATGCCAAATTATGAAAGGCAATTCGTTAAAATGTGTAAGCCTCCCTCAGACCAAATTATTTTGGTTTCAAGTCTCTTAAAAACGAAAAAAAGTCAGTACTAAAGAACCAAAAGGAGAAGCAACATTGTCAAAAAGAAGAAAATATCGTTGAAAAAATAAAATCGGGACTACAATCTTGAAATTTTTTAGAAAGGGCCTGAATTAAAATTGAGCGCAATTATGTAAACTTAAATTTTGACTCGTCCAAAACATTCTACGTAATACTTTTGGGGCCGTTTGAACAAAAAGGCGCTAGAAATAGATTTTTCCATCTTGAATCCTTTTCAATATTTCAAAGATTGTGTTTGTTTTGAGGCAAAATTCAGGATTGGGCCAGCGTGTGGTGCCGAAATTGGGTTTAAATTTGTTCTCAGTGCATTCGGCCGGCCTTTTTTTTGTTTTGTTCAAAACACACTGATGGCTCTCTGCCATGACAACATTCAAAAGACAAATTATGGTGTATCAGATCCATGGGAATTGAACCAAATTTGGACTGTGAGATAATACGATTTCCTAAAATTACTCGAGAACGTACAAAACAAAAGCCTGAATATCTAAGTCGCCAGTGTATTTCCCTCTTCGTTTATATGTTTACATACTTGTATTTCATGGTTGCACTTCCCTTTATCCATCATTTACTGAAAATGATCCTTCCTCTATTGACTTACTCAATCCTCGTTGCTCCAAGGTGTTTGCTATTTGTGGATGGATACCTATACGGATATCCGTCAGGAAACAACCAAACCATTTATTCAAGAGTGATGCTCCTTCAGCGAGACGTATTGGAGATTGCTATTTTAAAAAGTATGACATTAGATTGCAACATGCAATCAATAAGCGGGGCTTGAGTAACGCTACCCGTAATGCGTTCCTGTTCTGCAAAAGCAAACGGTATCGCTAACGGAACGGTTTTTTTAGAGCTCTGCTAACGTTGCTTTTGTCTTTTTCAAACACTGGAAAGAAAAATATGTGAAGGTTTCTTTACTGATTTTCCAAAAGTTCCTTCTGAAATGCAGTGACTTTTTTGATTCTGATGCGATCAAATATATAATTACGGGAGTCTGCGACTAGGGTTGTCAATGAAAAAGGTTTTAACACAAGCAAAACAGCGTAAAATTAGAAGGAGCAAGGTTTCTTTGGCAAAAAGGTCGTTTTTGGCCCCTTTTAGTCTCTTTTGGCCTCTTTGCTGCATTTATTATGCTACAAAATGAAAGGCACTCAACTGCATTCCATTTTCATGGTTATCTATTGAGTTCCTTCATTTTATTTGCAAGAAATTGCAATTTCTTTCCTGCAGCGTTTGACATTAATACACTTTTTCAATTGAAAGGGATGTTGTGGTGTAGCATTGATTTTTTTCTAAAACCTATAACTATTACTTAGGGCGCCTTTGTTCATAAAATCATTTTGGTTTTAGTTGATTAAACCCATGAGGGTAGGCAGAGTTTAACTATAGCTCCCTTTTTCTGCTGACTTTCCCTAACTAAAACAATGACTTGAATTTGATTTTGAAATTTGTGGATAGACCAATTATTGCATAAAGTTTGGGTGTTAACAAATTCTGAATTATAATCTTTTATTTGTATAGTACCGATGATCAAATTCCTTGACGTGGTTAGTAGTGCTGTGGTGAATGCGGTAAAAGTCAGACTCTTCATGGTCTTTGGATATTTTGACTTTATGCCGGTAGAGGACTTGAGTTTTGACTCGAATCCGGCCAATTTCTCCAAAATCTAGTAAAAGACTCGAATGCTCTCGGATTCGAGTCCGGACTCGCTCCAGCACTAGAAGTGGGTGAGCCTTTTGGTGTTCATCCTTGAATCATCGATAAGTGGAGATCTTCAGGCAAGAATAGCGAATCCCTTTGCTACAGACCTGACCGAAGGCCAGGATCGGGTATTGCAGGAGTCAGTCTTCAGAGGACAATAAGTCAAACGGTTACCAATCTCCATTAAACTAAAATTGGATCATTCATGGCGACAGCACCAATGGTCAGTGAAGCCCGTAAAAGCTCAAACCAAACCAAAAAAAAACAGTTTAAAACTTTTGAATGCTGGACGGAAGTAAATTAAAACCGTCTCCAACAAGGAAAAGCAACTTAATGTGGAAACGGATAAGGACCCAAATGACAAAGCACCTAAAAGTGTCCTAAAATGTGAAAAAGTAAGAAGCAAGTCGTAGAAGAGTCGAACAGTTGAAAAAATGGAAATTTGAAACCCATTTCTTTTTCGACGAAAAGTGCCGAAATAGTTAAAAGTTCTTTTCTCAGGGTTTTAATTCCTTTCAGGTCTAGTTATAAATGTACATTCTCTGTGACTTACGACCAAACTAGTTGTATGACGGAAACCCATAAGTTAGCCTCAAAGTTTAACCCTGATTTTCCGCTTGTCATACCAAGAGAAAAAGCCTTTTTTTTTATACATTAACGATTATGGTAACGTGTTACTTTTACTAAAAACGATGGCAACTGTAACGCGTTCCATTTTTTTGGTAAAGGTTCAACCCAATTAGAAATAATGCCTGATTTGCCTTTTAGATCCATTGATGAATTGTGCGTTATATTGTGACCGAAGCTGTACAATGTTCGCTGTTATTCAGCAAACCTGTCGATTATTCGCCTTATTCGCCCGCAGTTTGCCTTTACAACCCTATTCAGATTTTCAAAAGGGCTACAAGATCTATTCGCACGCGCAAATCCCACCGGAAAACTATGCTTCTTTAGAGTTGCTAGTATTTCGTCAGGACTCAAGTGATGGAATATTTTGGCCTCATGAAGTGGTGGCCTTGAACAAAAATGACCCAACGGCGAAAAGATATTCGATGTTGGACGAAATCGATGACTTCCGGGCCAATGATGGCCACTTTCACTTCAAAATGTGCTATCCAGGTTGGTCCACACAATGGACCGCATTTTTCTCCGTATCTCAATCTCTATTTACTTTCAGAATTGCACAATTCTTTGTGCTATAGGTGGAGTCAAAGTGACAACCCTTTGTTGATTCTAGGACAAGCTACACCCAGGGATTTTACGTACAAGGAAGGACCATTTCCTAAAGCCCAGTACTTCAAAGGCCTGTCGAGAAGTACTCCGTTCTATAGTTTACTCGACGTAGATTTGACGGGTCCAGAATATTGGTGGTGTCCAATCGGAGCATATGAGGAATTTGGATCGTCGACTACATTTCCTGGTCCAAGGTTTAAAACTGTTGCAATGGTTGAGCTTTTTCTTGAGTTATGAATTTCACCTCACTGAAGGTTTGGGAACTGGACAATTAAAAAATCATATGTTGTTTTTCAATGGCGAATCCTGATAAAAACCATTCGTTTCTTTTTTTTTTATATAATTGATTGTAATTGCCAAAAATCAGGTTTTCGCATGAGTTTCTTTGATCTCTTTTGCACTACAATCCACTTTCTTATTCAGGTTTAACAATGGCCACCATGAAGGTCACTTTTTAATGCAAAGGTGCAACACGAACAAGACGGCCTATTTCATCATAATTGGTGAAGGTTATAACGAACTATTGTAGACTTCGGAGTTGAGAAAGATGGTTAATCAGAGAAAATTGATAGCCAATCTGGTGCTCAGTTCACGCTTCATTAAGTGCATGATGAACACGTGGAAAAAAGGAGATGACGAAATCTTCTTTTTCCTAAAAGTCTTCTAAAAGATTAATGTTGCTTTGTTCCTTGGTAGTACGGGCATTAAAAGAAATGAACCGAAAGGTCTTCCAACTCAAGTTTTAATTTCTGTTTTGGCTCCGTTTAATGAGATCGAATTCGGTTTTCATCGGATGATGACGCAATATCGGTTCCTTTTATTGCATTAGACAATCCCCCAGTAAGTCAACTTTCAATTTAACATTCATGTCTTGAACCAACCATATGAAGTTATCACATTAAAGTCTAGAATTTGAAGAAGCAGTTTAAACTTGATAGCTATGACTAATTTCAACTTAAAAGTTGTCGTGCTAATCACCCAAAAGTGGTTTTCAAGAGTGTAATGTCTTAATTTAAGTGAGTTATCTTCGAGCAAACATTAGACCTGTTGGCCGATTGCTAAATATTAGCAGAAAATAAATGAGAATAAGCTGCCTTTTGTAGAATCGTTAAAAAAATTCTGGATAATTTGGTGTTCGCAATAATAAAATGTGCAAATATTGTTTTGGCATGTCACACGAAGTTCATTTAGCAATGCAGCGAAGACCAACTGCCCAAGAAGCCTATCGTAAGAAATAAAAGCACCTGATTAGTATTTCCATAATGAAGAATTGAAAATTATGTCAGNTACAGCAGCCTATCGTAAGAAATAAAAGCACCTGATTAGTATTTCCATAATGAAGAATTGAAAATTATGTCAGGGATGGTGCATGCTACTACGATTTTGAACTCAAATTTTTGGGTTTGGCAAATTTTGGACACCATTCTTGCAAGTAAAATCCAAATCCTTTTAAAAAAATGGTTGCAGTTTTGTGTTATATCGATAAAGAGAACACAAGTTTGGGGAAGTATGTATATTCTGAGTATTCGATAAAAAAAACAAAAACCTCCCTGCTTGGGATCTTGGCAAACGGAACTGAGTAGAGCAACGATTTCGAACTAGCTATAGCGCGCGGGAAACTATTTTTGGCAGGACATTTTGTCACACCTCCCCCAAATCAATAAAAGCCCAAAATCTCTTTGATTGATTAAATTGGGGCAAAACGAACGGTTTTGTTTCGAATCCGGTCACTTCGACGGAGCGGGGCTAGGGCAATCTGACAACGGTCATCCTTCTTGTCATGCACGTCGTGGGCACTTTCCGACGTGAACGGGCGGAGGAAGCGGCGATTCCTCAAATATTGGCGTGCGCCAATACCAACCACATAGGATAGACCATTTTCACGAATTGAGAGCACTTGTCCAATTTTGTTCCAAAGCTTTGAGTTGGGGTTCTGCATGTGAACTCTGTTTCCGACCTTGAATGGTTTGAGCTCTTTGGATGCAACATCATAGTAAGCCTTGCCCTTTACACGAAGGGTAGGTCGTTTCTCCAGAGCCCACTTACGGTCTTTCAATGATGTCTCGCGATAAGAAGATGGATGGGCCGGTAACCTGGTTCTCTGGCGATGACCAAATAGCCACTGGGCTGGGGACATGCCATCCTTGAAGGGAATATTTCTCCATTCCAGAAGGGAGGCATCAAAAGCCTCACTGTCCAATTTCCCATCCATCCAGTGTTTTCTAACGAGAGTCTTAACCATTTTGACCGCTGCCTCGGCACAGCCATTAGATTGAGGATGGAAGGCAGAACTCAAAATGGGATGAATGCCATCCTCCTCACAGAATCGCAAAAATTCTGAAGAGGTGAATTGGGGTCCGCCATCAGTTCGAATTTTTCTCGGTACGCCAAATTGCGCCAAATTGTTCAAAAAGATATCACAACGTCTCGAGTGCTTGGTGTTTTCCCAAAGATATCAACACATGGCCAGCCGGTGTATTGGTCCGCAAAGGCAAGAAAACACTTGCCTCCATACTCAAAAAGGTCTGCACTGACATCGTCGAAAGAACAAACAGGAGGCGGATCCGATAGTAAGGATTCTTTTGCCAAAGATGGACGGAACGTTTGGCACAACTCACAAGTTTCGACCATGGATTCGACCTCGTTTCCCATTCCCGGCCAATAAAAGAGATCACGTGCGCGGTTGTAGGATCAGGTCCTGCCTTGATGTGAAAGGTGGAGGAGGCGGAGTATCTCTTTTCGAGCGGGTGCAGGCACCACAATGCGGCGACAATCCACCCGAGTCAGTCCGTCCTTGACCGTCAGGGCGTCCCAAACGCTCTTTTAAGGTCAGGTCGGTGGATTCGGATCCGGTAAATTATTCTTGGTAATGTCGACATCTTGTAGAGCCTCTATTATGGCTAGATAGCTCGAATTCACACTTGCTGCATTCTTGAGGAGCTCGAGAGCGTGATCTGCGTCCAATTCATGGGTTTTGATGTCGCTCGCGATCACCCCGCGCATGTGCAAATCACGAAGGTCATCAACATCCTGTTCTTCAGGATCTGCCAGTGGGGCACGACTCAGAGCATCTGCGATACAGTGCGATTTGCCCTTTCACCATTCCAGGGTAAAGACGAAGGGAGCCAACTTTTCCTTCAAGCATTGGAGCCGTGGATTTTCAACCGCATCAAGAGGAAGACCATTAACAATGCGATCAATGGCTTGTGATCAGGCACAATCACAAACCTTTCCGCTGTGGATGTGTCAGTTTTGGCTCTCAAAACTTGTGAGCTGGAAGCCCGCACAAATTTGGTCAACACATCACCACTCGACCTCTTGGAAACTTCTGNGATGTACGGTACACGAGGAAGCCCGCACAAATTTGGTCAACACATCACCACTCGACCTCTTGGAAACTTCTGGCTTATCGTTGGGGCACACCCTCCGAAAATGGCCGTTTTTCCCACACCCCAGGCATTGTTGATCCTTAGCAGGACATCCAGGACCCATATGTTCATCAGAACCACATTTCCCGCAATGGGAGGAAGAAGCCTTAGATCGGCTTTTTGAACGGAGTCTACTCTTGTACCGTCGCTTTCCTTGTTTCTGAGCTTTGTAATTGGATGTCTTTTCCACTTGCACTGTGGATCGGCCTCGCAGTGCCGCCAGATTTGCAACTCTCACATTTGGCCTTGATCTCTGTTAAGGTGGGATTGTCCAAACAAAAAAGTTCACGTTGCAAATCTTGATTGGACAGTGCAACGATCAGCCGTGAGGTCAAAAGTTCCTCGTAGGTGATGTCTTGAAGTTCCGCAAGGCCACCGACCAGCTTCAGACGCACAAAGAGGTCGCAGAAGGATTCACCTTCTTTCTGCTTGAGCGTGTTGAAGTCGTGCCTTCTCCTTACAACGTTGACAGATTTGGCAAGATGATTTTGAAGTCTGTCCAACACCTCATTCACGGATTCACCTTCTGTGATGTCCAAACACTGGGAAAGGGTCTGGATTAGTCCCATATCCATGCAACCACGCAGTTCAGCTAATTGAAATTGGTCCATCTGATTTGACGAATAAAAATCCTGGAACATTCGTCACCACACTTGAAAACTCCATGGTGAACGTGGCAGGTCTCAAGGAGGTATTGATCCGGATTGTGCGATGAGTAGACAAAGGGATGTTGCCATCTGTTATAGGAACGGGACGGGATCGTAGGGCATCACAACGATGCTTCAAGGTTCTCACCTTATGCTCAGAGCAGACACGACTGCATATCACGAATTTGAGCCGCATCCTCGTCCTCTCCTCCAAGGACCTCATGATGGACCAGGACCTCCAGATGAGCTTCCGAATATGCCTCGATATGGGTCTCCAACGATTGGATTTCACCCTCCAAACTGGCGAACATCCAAAGTTCCAAGGCGGTGGGATCTGAATTCTCATGCTCAGAGATCTATTCCCTCAAGCTCTCCAATGCTTGGATTGCCCAGAACCGATGTTGACCTCGAAGTCGTTTTAACTTCGACATCTCGACAGGATCAGGTTGAATCTTCGGAGGCATCTTGTCAGTACATAGATCCCAGGGTCAC
The DNA here is from genome assembly GCF_007210705.1 of Tigriopus californicus. NCBI lineage: Eukaryota > Metazoa > Arthropoda > Copepoda > Harpacticoida > Harpacticidae > Tigriopus > Tigriopus californicus. The sequence goes on from NC_081443.1 coordinate 10,166,152, forward strand.
GACTCACAATGATCCTTAAACGGTTCGTTCCACGAAAACTCATATATCGTGTTCCACCGATTGCGCCATGTGTTATATCGATAGAGAGAAAAAAACAGAAACCTTCCTGCTTGGGATCTTGGCGAACGGACCTGAGTAGAGCAACGATTTCGAACTAGCTATGGCGGGAAACTATTTTTGGCAGGACATTCTATCGCAAGTTTCTTCTGTGCAGTGGTTGCAATGCCATTTTAAGTTTTTAAGGAACTACCCAAAACATACATCTTAGCATTTTTGGAGCCTGCAAAACCATGAGAAACACTTTCATATTATTGCTTTATGGATTTCTAACTCAGATTTTCAAAAATATAGTTGATGGATATTCGCAACACACTTAGACAGCAAGTTAATCCAAATTAGTATATCATCAATTTGACAGCTAGTGTGTTAAACGGGAACTATTAGCTCAGGCTATTTCCTTCTTAGCTTCAAAGTGCACCAGTTGTATTTCAATTTACAATTTACATTACATTCCATGTAGCGGTTAGAAAAGCAGGTGAAAAACCAAACCAAACCAAACCAAAAAAATCAAATTTCCAAGCAATTGTTAAAGATTTTCAAAACGTCAAAACAGGAATATAATTATAATAATAAATCGTTTACTTTTACTTATCTTTTACTTTTTCGGTGAAGTCAGTTTTTAAAAATATCATATAAAAGTGTATCTTTGACAATCGTAAATACGGCATAAAACAAGAATAAAAGAATGGTCAGTAAGACAAAATACCCTGGCACAGGTTCGTTCTGGTTGGTTTTTTGATAATATTTACAAGCACAATAGATCTACAAAGAATACCTGTTATCAAGACATGGAGGCAAATGTCTTGTCAATGTTTTTGGTTATTTTTCCTTGGGATGTTCCCGAACAAGTTTTGGACTTTTTCCGCCTTCAAATTTGCGACATCTTTTCGAGCTTTCTCTGGAGGTGCTCAATCCTACATGGAGCCAGGGCATTGAAAAAATATTCCATCAGTTTGAACTGATGTTCGTAAGGATGTTGTTTGGGGGTAGCTCCCAGGCTGTTCCATTCTTCCTCTTAAATAATACAAAAACGGCATCAAGCCATCAAAAGTCAGCCAATGTCACTTGACGCGGAGCGGGTAGATTTTTTTGCAGAAATTTGGTCATTGACAACGAACGGAAATGGGGGATCGATGGAAATTAAATGGAAATAGTACCTTAACGAACGATTTCAACACGTTAGGAATAGGAGATGCTTCTTGGATAGCAATAGTTCAATACCACCATACAAGTTTTTGAATTCAGATTGGATGAACCACTATAATTACAAGTTAATAACAGTGTACAGTCAGGGTGTAATTGACTGGAGTAAGATATTACAGAAAAGTTGGTTCAATGCACACAAAACAGTGAAGATGGAAATCACAGACAGTACGTACATAAGCAGGTGAGTAGGGGTAAATGATATATTGGTTATTGCATTAGAGTGGGTGGGTCAGATTGAACAGATCGTTTGTCAGCTCCAGTCGTTGATGGCATTTGGCTGGGAGGAGGACAAAGGTACGCAATCGCCAATACTCCGAAGGGATGTCGGGCCAATTACAATAAGGTGTTAGCAAGTCCTTGACCAGGAATGACAACTTATGTCCGGACTTCACCTCCGGAAAGGTCAGGTGCCCAACACTGTTGGACACTAACCTTGCCAGACCGATGGTGAGGGGCTCGGTTTCGCTTAGCGTCCATGCATTATTGGCATATTGGGGCACGCTAATGTATCGTTTGAGGAACTTGATGAGGGTGGCATCAACGGATTTGAGGGGAAATTGGGCGGAGTGAGACACCAAAGAAGAAGGCTGTATGGGAAAATTGGGGGGATGTAGATCCGGAAAGAGTTGAAGGATTTTTGGAAGGAGAAGATTCTTCATTAGAAGTTCTTGCTGGATAGGGACACAACTCATGAATGCTTTTGAAAACGTGCTGTATCAGATACTTTTCGTCCCTTCTCTGAACACTGTGCAGTCCCAACTTTTCTAGTCTCTCCCAATACGAGAGCTCTTTCATTCCTGTGATGTTCCTAGTAAAACATCTTTGGACTTGTTCGACCTTTTGCAAACCTGCTGAACTCATTGGAGCCTAAATGGGTGAAGCATATTCAAGATGTGGCTGGACAATCGACTTGTACAGAGTTAGCATCGTGTTGCTATCTCTGGACTTAAACGTGCGATATATACAACCACACATTTGAAAACCCTTACCCACCTTCAACTGGATATGCTCATCGCATTTTCCATTATCTTTGAGGACTACACCTAAATCTCTCATAGATGAGACGTGCTCAATATCTTTACCTCCATTATCAAGTATTAGTGGAGTATTCAAACCGAAGGTCATTGAGAGGAATTCAATTCCTTTCAGGGCCATATTTCTCTCAGTAACCCAAGAATAGATTATTTGTCACTTTAAATATACTCTTTCGTTTAGTTTTGTTCTATTCCCTTTTAATGTAGGGATAATACCATTAGTGTTTTTTGCCATCTTCATACGTTCAAAATCAATGTTTTAACAACAGATAATTTACGCCTTGGGGATGCTATATATGTAGTTTGAAAATGCTTTCGAAATAGTTGTATGTAAAAATGACTCCATTTGGCTTTCTTAAAAATAGCTTTGCCAATGATCGTTCAAACTCAGTTCAGCAAAGAATTTCAACAAACATGCTGAAAAACAGTTCAATCAAAGAATACATTTGTTCAGAGCATTGCAAAAATACGTACAGGAAAGTCATTAGAACTAAAAGATTTTGCGTTGAAAAACCATTGATATTTCCAAGTAATTCGAAAGGTTTAAATGTTGTGCGTTAAAACATGTCATTCGTTTGTGAGAAAATAATGTGAAATAAGTTTTGATGTCACATGTTTAAAGTAGAGAGTTTTAAGAGCTGAAGACTCCAGAGTGTTTTTGTGCAAAACTCCTTGAAATCATAGATTCGCATGAAAAAGGTGATCATTTTTTTGCTTAATTGTCATGAAAAGTGTAGCAGGTATGTGTGCAGGCTAACTCTATCTATACATTTGAGAACAGTTGAAGACTGTTACTAATCAATTAGCCATTTCCATTTTTTGACCTCGGAATCGTCGTCAAATTGTCCCCGATCAATTTGTCAAGAAGTAAATTATGAATAATTGAAAAGAGGACCCTTAAAGTTACTGGAAGCTGCAAAAATCTCAAGACTTTCAAGCATTTGTTTGGCATGGGCCATCAGGCCGTTATGTCTTCTTTAGGTTCTTTTTCATGATATTTGCTCGCACCATAATGCAGCGACCTCAATGTACCGGGCGTTCGAAAAAAATATTTACACCCTTACTCTGAAACTTCAGCAGCATCAATTTCTGCCACTAATTGTATTAGTTGTACAAAAGCTTCAAGGTTACAGAATGTCGCTTGGACTGAAATGATCATCAATGTAGCCTCCACTGGCATTGACGATGGCCTCCTACATATATCCCGAATGCTTTCCATGGACATGGCAGCCCAGTGCTCGCTGACGGAGCCTTTGAGGGCATCAACATTCGGGTGGTGGATATTGCACCCAATGGACTCAACATGTACCCAAAAAGTGAAATCCAAGGCACACACGCTCTTGGACCAATCACTTCTGAACCACCTTATGCCAATGCTCCGGGAAGTTGACCTGAACCCCCTCGGGCAACAAGTTTCCTCCAAAGCCTTCACGTGGTCATTCCTCGTGAGCCTGCATCGGACCGGAAACCAGACGATGAGGCGGTCTTGCCATCAGAAGTCACAGAGGCCAGGGACATGGAGGAGGCAAGGTGCTTCGTAATGGTGAGTGTACGAACGGTTACATCAACATCGCCAAAGGTCAGAGACCTCTGTCGGGGTCTTTCCAGCATTAAAAACTGATCGAATTTCGTTTGTCTCGCTTAGAAGTTATTTTCTCGGACCATTTTCTATCCAGAGATGTGATTTTTTTCTCTTTCTGCTTGTATTTTGTTGGGTTTATTCAGGAATTACCCGTTTGAGAGCGCAACCTTGATTAATGAAGCAAAAACTGTGCGTAATTTTGAAGGATGGTCCCATTATCGCTTAGAAAACTTTGTGCTTAAAGTATTTTAAACTCGTTAAATCGACGGAAAATGATTGCTGCATTGAGTTGAGTTTCGCCGCCCGTAGTATGATAACGCGAGCCAGAGCCGATCAGGTAAGTTGATTTAACGACCTTAAACTTAAAATGTAAGGAATTGGCCTCAATAGTATGTGCCTAGGTACCTGCTTATGGTTTGATTAAAAAACTATAACAAGCATGATTCAGGTCATAGTAGTGCCAAAAAGGAGAAAAACACGTATCAGCCTAATCTACTTCTAGCCACTTAAGTCTGTCCATGACGCACTTTTTGCCGCTAGTGGTAAGAAAATGATGTAATCGCCCAAACCCTTTAAAATCATTCCTTGTTGAAAGTTGCGTTGTCTCGGGATTATTGAAAAATCTACAATTGATCCACTTCAAAATATTAATGGACAAAAAGTAGTATTGATGTCCAAGTTCTCTACCTGAAAAAGCATGAATAGTGGACAATAAAGATTTGTTTCGGGTACCATTCATAATTATGATCCTTATCCTATCTCTTTTGAATCTTACTCTTTAGACTAAACGAAACACCTCTCCATTTTGATTTAAATAGCTGAACCCTTGAGTTTGACAACAGAGAATTTTAAATTTGATTAGTTTGCGCAAGATATGTGGCAAGCAATGAAGTAGGAAAGCCAATAAGTTAAAGGCAGATGAATATTAAATGAATCATTTCATGGTCATCCCCTCCTAAACGAATTAACTCAGTTCTAATTTGAGTCCCTATTAGTTCACTTGATATGATGGCTCAGTTCCTTGTTTTTTTGTGTTTGTCGGCTACAACCTTATTTGTAACTGCATCACAGTTTGGATTGTTCCTTAAATCAGACTTGCTCAACAATCCCTCAACTCAACCGCAGTTTCTGGTCATAAAAGCTCCCATGAACCCTTGGAACAATATTGGTAAGAGCTTTAAAATAACATACTGTCCAATGGATTTTTAACCTTGAATGACGATTTAGGTCCCTCCATGCAATGCGCCATTCTCTGCCAAGGCTGTCACATATTTGAAGTTATAGATGGATTTTGTGCCTTGTACAAACGAATTTCCGAGACTAACCCGCCTGAACCCGATCCAGTTATTACATCCGGGTTCAAAATTCATCCCAAGGGCCAACTCCCTTCCAAATTTTGGTTGCTAGTTTTTCGCTTGAATTCTTCGGATGAAACATTTTGGCCCAGGGACGTGGTTGCTCTTAACAAGGATGATCCAATTGCGGAAAAATATTCAATTCTGGATGAAATGGAGGATTACAAAGACCAGGACAGCCATTTTCAGTTTAAATTGTGCTATCCAGGTAGATCCAAGTGAAATTATTTTCATTTTCGTGCAACATAAATGTGAAGGAACCAATCAATAACCCTGGTTATCCTAATTATATCTCAGGATGATTCTCCGAAGGGTTATCTTTTCGAAAGGTTTAATAGCTCAAGGGGAATGCTGATGAAAAAAAGTCACTCATCGACGGCTTGTATTATCTTTTCAGTGCTTTGAAATGAGAATGTTTTTGCACCAGCTAATTATTTGATAGTGTGGGATTTTGTCTCAAAGACTAATCTTACAAAATATATTAGGAAGTACTGCAATGATCAAAGTGAAATTAATTTATATTTCAAAATTGCCAAAATTATTTGCAGTAGTTAGTAAAGCAAAAATTGAAATGCATTCTTTTGATCTTGAGATGCTAGGATTTCCATTTCCAATCATGTTAAGGAAGTGCGCAAAAAATGGGGAAAACATGCAAAAGAAACTGTTTCTTACTTGTGGTTGCTTAAAAAAATAAGAAACTGGGACTTCGTCATTTGGGTGAAATATACAGTATGAATAGTTTTGATTGTCACTAGTAGTTTTCACCAAAGAATAAAAAACTTGACATCCAGAACACCAGTTTTTCAAGTCAAATGGCCTAGTAGAGAGATCACAACGACTAATTGTTCATACAGACTTAGTATCTGAACAAACAATAACTCTCATTAACTTAAGTGTTTCTTGTTTCTAGGTTTGAGCACATCCTCATGTTATCGATGGAGTCAAAGTGACAATCCTTTGGACATAACGGGCCAGACCAAACCAAGTGATTTCGTTTACATGAGTGGACCTTTCCCAAAGCACGTTCATTTTCATGGTTTGTCGAGAAGTACACCCTCCGATTCATTGATTGATGGCGACATGGCCGACTCTGAAAAGTGGTACTTTGCTGTTGGAGCTTATCGGCACTCTTCTTATCCCGACTCGTTTCCTGGCCCCAATGGACAGATGGCTAACTTTGTGGAATTGTACCTTGAAGTGTAGTCTTTGCAGACCTATGATGTAGTTGTGATTGCAAATACATTTCCAAGTAGTTGTTATCACTTATATTTGAAAACAGAGTAATTGTATTTGATGTGAACCACATTTGGAAACAAAGGAATTCTAATTCTAGATGATTACAGTAAAAAACTGTATCTGTAACTATTACTTAGTACTTTGAGAAATTCTAACAGGGCAATAGCCATTGATTACAATTTACTGGGTGCAATTGAAATATTTGAGTTACAAGTCCAATCAGCGCTTGACCCAATGAAATTGCTCAAGGTCAATTTGGATCGCCATTTATCCAAAATTCCTGACTAGCCCTACATTCAGGGTCTTTCTAAAAGTAGAAATACTATCATTTGGTGGGCCGAGTAGTTTCTTGTTCATGGTTAGACTTTTTTAGGTTAAAACCTATTCTTTTCCTTTCTTCATTAAATGTGGGATAAATGAACAAATTTGCCATTTTGGGGAAACACTTTTTTCTAGCGCATTTGACATTTTGCTTTAAATTGATCTAAATGGGTTGCATTCGAATGCTGATTTGATTTTGTTAACATTTGTTACTCTTCAATATTGGAAAACTTTGATCAAAAACAGTTGCAAGTTAGTAAAAAAGGCTTCAGAGCAATCGATAATAATGGGAGCCACTCCAACGGCCAAAATCTACACGAAGTATAGGCAACATTCGTGTAAGTTTGTTATTGATAATGTTCTGGGAGTATAAAAGTTTTAAGAAATAGTTCCCTTTTGCAAAGCCATGCTACTCTTCTTCAATCAAAGGAAGCACATTTAAATACTCTGTGTTATCTGTTATCTTTCACGATGCCATCAATCATTTTGCAACCCACAGATGTACGCAAGATAGGGCGATGATTTTCTATGTTTTTGGCTTGGTTTTTCACGGGCTTTTCTAACCGCTACAGGGAATGGAATCCCCAGTACTCTTCAAATGAAAGGTTATAATTCGTGTATTCATTACCATTCAATCTTTATATAATATTTGGTCTACCAACGAGTTTGCGTGGGCAGACTGAGCTAGTCCTTGAATGTTTTTTGTCCGTGTCCCACCTTTCGGAACACATTCAGAGATTGCTAGAGTGGAACAGACGTCCTCAAAAACTAGGATCATTTTGTCTAAGGCTACATCAATGGATGATACCTTTTTCAGCATTGAAATGAGGTCAAGCTCTCCTAACCTTTCTATAATTAACGGCCAATGTTCATCTTTGAACTTGAACTCAGCCAGACCGACCATTTTTGACCCCTTTTACTCTAGAGCACGCCGGCTTTTGAGTTACGGCCGACCCTTTCTGAAGAACATAATGATCTGACAGATTACTAAGTGTCACATAGGCTTTCTGGATCAAGTATGCATAAAATACGTCCATACGATACACCAAGATCAAAGACTTCACGCATACTCTAATTTTTATATTGATCTTAGTTCACGAGATTAGCAAGTTTCTGGGCTGTTAGGGCCAAAGATTCGGCGATATCTGCGTTCTCCCTTGATTCTCTTGTTTGTGTGCCGTCGGCTATGATTCGGGCTCCTTGTGCAGCTGCCATCGCACTAGATGCCGATTGTTGGGCAATATGAGACCTGTTCATCTCATTGGGCCTGGTAAGGAGATCGCCAATAACCCTTACAGCCTCAGTGGCCACCTCTACCTCGCTTCGAGCCATTTTGACACCCAGGTTGGCCTGAAAAAGATATGTAGTTAAGGAAACAAAGAATTGGACCCTCTTCTTTACTATTGGGGCATTCCACGTCAAGTTGACACACCCTCAGGGCACTTGAGTCTCAGAATCTCATGAAATGTAACAAATTCATTAAGTAAGTAGAAGTAAGTTAACGACTGGAATTTCAGCCCCATGGAGTCAGTATGGCCTTCTCTAGGGCCATGTCTGCTTTTGGCCAAACTGCCCGACCATCGGTGCTTGAACAGCTATAACTCCAGCTGTGATTATCCAATTGAAGTGAATTTGGTATCAAAATACTCCTCAGACAATGGCGTTTCGATTGAATTCTGACAAACGAGTGCGCAACTTAAAATTCGACGAGTAGTGTCATTATTTAACCTTTGACCATTGCAAAACCGCGATCCGGACTTTCCCACTTGTTGCGCGTACATGGCTGTGTGCGTGTGTTCTATAAGTACTCCGAAAATGAAAATGGGACCTCAATGGGTTTAGATTTGTTGATAACTTATGTGAGTGCATTTCGCCAATACTCACATCTGAAACGTGCTATCACACAACGATTGCACCGATGAAGTCTCAAAACTGAAGGTGAAGACGCGGAAAATTTAATATATACACATTTATTCATCAAGTTTGCACGGCAGTCAGAAGAGCACCGTGTAGCTACTCATTTTTAGTATCAATTTTGATATGTATTTATAATCAAACATACGACTTGGAAGCGATGGCTAGTAGTTTTATTAGATGCTATAAATTCGTTTGTTAGTAATTCCACTTATCTTTCCTGACGCTGACGTTCGGGGCACTACGGAAACAATGATAACGACAAATATTTGATGCATTGACAATGGAGGGATCGTCAATTTCTGAATAATAAAATCTATTGGAAGGTCCATTAGGATGAAAAAATTTCATTTGCACTCAAGTGTCAGTTTGAGGACGCAAGGCAGCCACAACTTCCCAAGAATAAACATGAAATCTTCATTTTTTAATCCTTGTGGGGCTGCTATCAGTTTTTACTTTCCCAAAACTGATAACCATTTCATGGTCAATATTTTAGATGCCTGTAGTAATTATTATAAAAAATGCTTTCCACCACCAAGGGAATTAGAAATGAACATTTACCTTGTCAAATAGTTTTGGACTTCATTACATCTGAGGTTTTCAAGGTCACTGGGGTAAGCTGGAGTGCATTTTATCATGAAGAAGCTAATGAAAGATGATTATACATGTTTTATACATTTTTCAGTCTGTCATGTCCAAGAGTCGCAATAAACAAACATTAAACATTACTGATTGGATGACCTATTCACAATTCAAGGCTTGGATGCCGACACAATTATATTTCATTCAGACCAAAAGAGTAGTCTAGCCTACAAGCAATCTACAACCCTCAGAATTTCAAGAAAATCTGGTTTGGGGCGCTAGAATAGAGCGAGAATAAAGTTGGGTCAATATGTCTTTGAGATTGCATCCAAACACCATACCTCAACGACTTTATTCGGGATCCTAGTCTCAGCAAAGGAGTCGTCCAACCCGGTCTGGCATGAGAAAGAATTCCGTCTCTCTGCGGCCAATTACGTGGATAAGATGACAAATAAAATTGTTAATTGGATACTAAAAGTGGCGGGGGACCAAAGCATAGTGTTTCTTATTAAACAAGAGGGGGCCCTGGCCCAAACAACTGACAAGACGAGAGCCTATTCTAGAGCCGTGATTAACTCATTTTTGATCAAGGATCAAAAAGTCAAACATTGCTCTTTATCTGGCAGTGTCATATTACTCAATTTGGCAGCGAATTATAGCCAAAGCATTCAAAACAAAACCCTGCCTCGAAAAAGCCTTGAAGACCACACTCATCCTCACCTATAGGGGCTTCAACTCACTGTTCAGCCTCTATAATAGGGACTGCTTGTTTCATAATAAGACATCTCGCGGCCAAAAAAGGAAAGACAGCGTTAGTAAACCCTCTGCTAACTATTGTTCTTGCATCGTTGTAAAGAAACATAATTAAAAACCCTGGACTGAATTTGACGTTGATGAGTTAAGAGTGATGTTTGTAAGCTCTATCTTGAACAAACTATCAAGGAAGAAATCCTGGCAATTTTGAATGAGACACTCAGCAACATCGAAAATCCAAAAAAACTGGATTACTGATAGCATCAATTAAATAAACACAGAAGTTTGTTACTAGAGTTGATTTACTTTTTCAATGACATCCCATTAGTAGTGGTATGTTGGGAAACCATTACCTAGCTTCAAAATGTAACTGAATATTCCCACATCAAACTAAAATTGTTTTTGTATTATTGATAAATTTCATAACTGATTACTTGGGAATTGGCTAGTGTCTTTATAAAGCCAACAATAAAAGTGATGTGATCAAATGAATTATTAAAACTAAATGTAGGGTACCAGAACACTTCGTGTGATTGGCACCGACAACAATGCCATCAAAGTTGTTTATTGTTTGAACAACTTATACATCAAGGTTGATGATAAAGAATATGGGTTAAGAAATTGGACTAGATTTCTTTGAAAAAAATTCAATTCAGTTTTCTGTATGGTGGCATTGTTATTATTTGCAAGTAAAACTCGGATCACTAGTGATTTGGAAAATATTCAACTTTAAGATGGAAAACATTTAAATGAAATTTACTTCAAAAAAGGTAAAGTATTAAAAGTCGGGCTCCATAGTTAAAGAAATTGAAAAGTGTTGATTCACAGACACTATAAATTGCTCATTTTGTTCTTTCACCAAGAAACTTTAAAAGTAGATGTGAAAATTGAGACTCTGTCCAATACTGTTTTATTAATAATTTTTCAATTGAGTTCAAGCAGTGTTTGTTATCACATATTGTTTTAACCCTGTCACTTAATCTCAAATTGGTTGTTGCAAGTTCTATTTAAGCCATTATCCCAACGTCTTAAAATATGTTCCCCTCCAATGGTCTAAATTTCAGATACCAGGAACTAGTTACTCTTTTACAATCTTCTCGAAGGCTTGTTAACAGGGCATTAGTAACCAAATTACAAATAACGAATTTATTGTAATTCGTTCCTCTTTTCGAAAAAGCGTGTTACTCCATAACTATTTAAAATGGGGTAATGATAACGACCCCAAATCTAAGAAAAATACTCGTCACTCGTTCCTTTTCCAGCTTCCAGACTGGCTTTTTTAATTTTTAGTTTATCTCATGACAACTGAGGAAGCAAAAGGTTCGACAGAAATTGTCAGTTTTTGTTATTTCCATTCAACATATTATGAACAATAAAAATCAGTTTTGACAATTGTGGTTGCTCTTGAATACTTTGAGAGAGTCTTGATTTCAAATCTTGTAGCATATGCTACTTTACTGTTTACATCTTCTGAATCAAAATTCACTGGACTGAAGACCTGATTCAGTCTAATTTCAAGCAAAGTAAAATCTCTCTTTGGCTTGAGTATGATGCATCAAATTTCCAAAGCTTCCAGATTTCCACAGCTTAAGTCATAGGCTTCTAACAATGAAGCATTACTGGCTTGACAATGCCGAATACTGTTTTTCCATCATGACTTGTGCGACATTGTTTCAAACCTTCAGAAATCACTACCCCATTCAGGGTCCGAATTTTGACTCCTCAAAACATTTTGATGCAATACATTTTGAACAATTATGCCAAGATTAAATGACAATGCTCATTATGGAAAAAGTAAATATTCTTCAAATTTTAGACGTTAGGAGTGCTTTAAGCCAAAAACACAATTTCTTTAGAGAAGTAAGGTCTTGATGGGCAAAATCCATAAAATATTGGGCATCTAAATTTTAGGCAGTGACGAGTAACGGCATTACATTTTTTGTGTAATGGTTGTGTAACGAATTACTATTCTTAACCAAACTAATTGTCAACGCAATTTGTTCCTTTTATTGAGAAACGACTAATGCCCTGCTTGTTGAATACTTTTGCAAATGTTATTGCTGGAGGTGTGATACATTTTGCGCCTTGGCCAGTCATTTCCTTTGAATGGCCAAGTTCAAAGCATGAACCTTTACAAAGAGAGTGGTTTTCATATTTTGCACTTTCATTTGCAAATATCTTGCTGGATAAACCTAGCCAAGATTAGGATAAATATAATGCTAAATTAACAACCATTGATGTATTTCAATTTCATTATCGAGTTCCGATCAGGATTGCAACAAAGAATTGTAACACTGAAGGCAGGGCTGAATACCCTAAGCAAAAAAGGTACATAACAAATGACTCCTTGAAGTATTAAAGTGCAAAAATTATGCCAAGATTCATTATTAATGTTCCTTGGTGTATAAATCTAACCGAATATGTTCAATTTTGGATTATTTGAAACCAAAGCTATAATTTTCTGGGAAATTGGGTCAGAAAACACCTGAATGTTTAAAATTGCCCCAAAATGACAAGATATTTGAACTAATAATCACAATAGTCTACTCATCACTCTTATTTCACTATCTCACATACCCTCAGATCATTCATAAGAAATGCAATCACTTTTTTTGTATCTGTGTTCACATGATTTCAAAAGTTTTGAATGAATCAGAAACAGTCATGATTACTTCTTAACAGATGACTAGCCCTCTACTCCTTACTAACGCTATGTTTCCTTTTTTGGCCGCTAGAGTTTGTTCAGCTCTTGCCCCGCAGCCCCTATTGCTCCCCGTTCCGTCATCATCTGGATGCATGTACGAACGTGAAGAACAGGTCACAATTGAATCTCCACCCGATTTCATCGTACCTCTGGCGGAAGAAATCAGAACCTTTTATGGGATGCGTGATTACGACTCAAAAGAGAGGCCAACATGAGCAACATACGCACAATGTATTTCATTCTTGGATCGTGCGCGTTATTAAACCACTAATCGAGAATATTCAGTCTTTCAGCATTTCTGTTCGCCAAAGGTTGGAAGGAAAGGATGTATTGCTCTTTTAACGAGCACACATGTTACTTTTCACACGAGCATGTTGGAAAATATATTCATTCAAGTGGTCAATAACGGGGCTAAGTGGGAAAAATCTCAAAGAAAAGAGTGAGATTTTCCTTTAGAGTGATAAATCACTTCTGGTTCTGAAAAAAGGTCACACCTTGAAGTATTACAGATGAGTCTAAGCGAAAGAAATTATAACGCAGCATTTGTCTCGAAACCACGCAACCTCATTCCACGAAACAAAAGTTCGCAAATTTCGACTAAATCGGTTCATTATTGGCAGAGACATGACCATTTCAATCTTTTGGGTCCCAAAATCCAGGTCTTTCTGATGCACCCGGTATTTTGAATTTTCCATGTTTTCACCTTCAGTTTTGAGACTTCATCGCTGCAAACTTTGTGTGATAGCACCTCGAAGATGGGAATATAAGCGACATGAGCTCACAAAAGTCATCAGCAAATCTAAACCCATTGAGGTCCCATTTTCATTTTCGGAGTACTTAAAGAATACACATACAACCATCTACATACAAGCCAAAAATTAAGAAAATTCAGATTGCGATTTGGCAGAAGTCAAAGGTTAAATAATGACATTACTCGTCGAATTTCAAATTGCGCACGCGTTCGTCAGAATTCAATCAATAGGCAGTTGTCTCAGGAGTATTTTGAGACCAAATTCATTGCAATTGAATAACCACAGCCGGAGTTATAGCTCTTCAAACACGAGCGGTTTGGCCAAAAATGGACATAGTCCTTCAAAAGGCCATGGATGATAGCTTAGGCACCTAAACTTGTTAACTTGTTGTGTGGCGTTTTCAGATGTCAACAAACGATTGCGTCAAAAATTAGCACAATCGAAGATAATTTGCCGTGATTTCATCAAAAATAATGCCCACTTAACGTGGAATGCCCTTGTTTTATTTTTAAGAAAACGAAGGATGTTATCCGTGGTTTAACGATTCTCAAGGAAAAAAAGCTGACTTACCACGTTATTGACCAAATTCGGATATGCAGGAGGGGGTGGATTTGGTACCTGAGGATGATTGTCCGTCTGATTGGGATAGGGTGTGGAGGCTGTTGTTTTGATTTCTGTGAGAGAAACAGACAGTGTAGTCTTCCTCGTTTGTCCAGACCACTAACGACTAGATCCCGCATTGGCACGACCTCAGTACAGAGGAAAGTGGATTTGGCGTCAGCAGATCAGTACACCAAAAAAGAGAAGGGTGACTGCCTGATCAGTAGCAACGACGCTTGGAGGGAGGGAGCGTGTCTGCGGAGCCATAAAAGAAGTAACATGGAAGGGTAAAAATTGAGTTTGTTGTGGTTTTATACTGGAGCTGAATCGGTAACTATAGGGGATGTCAATGTAAAGGAAATTCAAGGAAAAATGTGGTCCGGCACCCTGATTTTGGGCATTTTGGGGAGAGAGAACTAAGACAAACATCACAGTCAACTCGGTCAACTCGCACCACTCGCCCATTGAATTTTCAATAATTCAGTGATTTTGAGCGAGTTGTGTTACAAAACCCTACGAAATGAGCATGTTTGGTGATAATCAGTGAACGCACTATCAAACTGGCTCAATACCACAATGCTAATTGCCTAGAAAAGCATGTAAAATGGAAAAAATATCAAAGATCCAATGCATGCACAGTGCGGTTTGGCTGGGCATGTTGTCTTTGATTTTACCCCATGGAATAACGTCAGTTGTCCATGAACGCGTTTACTTGACTAGCCCTATAAGCAAGAGCTACTCAAACCGATTGAATAATCGGCTACCATACCCTAACAGCCTCAAACGGACTTTCAGAGTCTGATTTTGGTACTTTAGTTGCGTGATTTTCGATGGGCAGTGCTGCGTTGAACGGACTCATCAATTGCTATGGCTATGTATTTAGAAGAGTACGACATTGAGCTCAGCGTACCATAGCAGTTGAGTTTTGAACCTTCAATCCTGTTCCAAAACAATGCATTCAAATGCGTCCCATATCCAAACCAAACTCAATAAGATAAAAATATGTGGTTCTAGGAGTCATACACGGCTTTAGCTACCCTTCAGGTACCCTTAAACGTACTTTGAACTAGTCGGATATCATATAATTGGCTGATTCTACATTTTTGATTGAAAAACACATAATTAGAATCTGGTATTGCTGTGATTGCAATTAATGATGCCTCCAAAGTAATTTCAGTCTTAGAACTACCCCTTAAGGCACAAAGATGTGTTTAGTTTGGCTCTGGGACGCATTTAAACTCTTTGTTTTGGAGCAAAAATGAAAGTTCAAACTTCAACCGCTATGGTGCACTGACCTCACTGTCATACTATTCTAAATACAGAGCTCTAATCAAAGCCATCCTTGGCACTGTGAGAAATGCCAAGAAAATTGTGGGGCTTTTTTACGACTGCCTGATATGCAACCTATTTTAGTCTGGGTTGGTTATATGAGAAGGAATTGAGTATAATGATATCAAAACTATGTTGGGCCAGTATTAGGATAGGTGAAGTAACCCAAGTTTGAATCTCCATCCATCAAATTTGACACGCACTGCCTGCTATCTTGGTGAATTAATTTGAATGGACTTTTTCTATTTTGTAAATGTGGAATAGTGGTGCAGCTTTCAAAAATCATTAACCATCACTGCCAGAACAAAATGTCTACAAAACACCCCCACAAACCGACAAATTATTGACCATTGTTCCTCTTGGCCTGTGGCTGGCTAGGCTTGGTCTTATTATTTTGAAAAGTAGCAAAGTTGGGGGGGGGCTTCATGAAAATGTCAGGGAGGTGGAAAAAGAGAACCCATTCATTGGCTTCATGACTACAATTTGTTACTTTGTTTTCAGCTTGGCACAACTGACCATAGTAGGCGCCTAAAACCAAGCGGAAAAGATGGCATTAGAGTTTCCATCCAACGTAATGCCACGTTTTTTAAATCACGCAACTAAAGTACCAGAATCGGACTCTGAAAGTCCGTTTGACTAACAGCCGTTCAGCTGTCACCCATTCTTCCGAAAACGAGTCCGCCCGGTTAGCTCTCATGCAATCTCTAGGATCTTAACTTTTGGCGAATTTCACGCTCATGTTGGCAAAGTAGAAAAAAGTCAAAACGCATGAAAATCCACAAAATGTTATTGGCCGAGACTTGAACCAATAGATGCAAACGCTAAATAAGTTGTTTTGACAGGCATTCTGTTACATTTGCTTGCACGGGTACCGTATTGGTAGAGCATCCGCTTTCCAATTTGCGAATCCTGGTTCGATCCCAGGCTAGCCAAGTACAAGTTTCTTTGCGGTATTTAATTACAGCATAAGTTGCTGCTTTAAGAGCTTAAATGGGCCAACCTGCGGTCATTCCCAAGGGGGAGGTAAAAATTAATGTTGGCTGTGACGACGAAGTGGGAATATCCCTCAATTGGGACACCCATTTTCAGATGGCAGGCCGGCCAAGAGATTGTTATTGCGCAATCCATGTAATAGTTACTTCGTTATTGCCAGCCACGTTGTGATGGTTTCGTCCTAGGCCTCCTGATATGCCTGGACATCTCTGATGAGTGGTGACCGCATGGCCATTTGAACCATGAAACTGATTAGCGAGCCCCTTGAAATGATCAAGCGCATCAGGGATGACGCTTGGGAGGCAAAAGTATTCAATGTATGGAAAATAAAGTAAAACAGGTAGCTCTAGGACAAGGCCTGCAATTTTTGACTTTTTGCCAAGTTTGGCCAAAGACTCATCCTGTTTTTAACCAAGGTAAACAAGGCCTAAAGAAAACATCTTTCAAAAATTATTTTCTTTTGTGGTCAAAACATAATGGCCTGCTGTATGGCCAAATTTAAAGAAAAATAGAAATGTTGGCTGTACTCAATTCTTTTACAAAGAACTTGAGCCCAGACTCATTAAGAGTGCTTGTGAAATGTTGCAAATGCATTAATTTTTACTTTTTCTATTCTTTTTCGCATTTTCTGCATCATTTTGGGTATTTTCCATCTTTTTGATTTTTGCTTGAAAATAAGTTATTTCCCTTGATTTTGCCCATTTTCCTTGAAAAAATACCTTGAAATATAAAATTTTTGAAAATTCCAAAGGCTTTTTTTAGTACATGCCAAAGTATCTAGTTCAGAAAAAAATGGTACATCTGGCATGCTTACCAAAAACCACAACACAGTTGATAAATGACTTAAGTACAAATGTTTTGCCGTGACGCAAGCTGCTTTTGTTCAAAGTACATACAGTATTGAGAGTTTATTAACAATTTAGCACACTATGACCCTTTGAAAAAAGCTAAAGGCCTGCTATATTCATTCAGTTGAGCAGAGTGCTCATAGAGTAAGTTTGTGCATCTTTTTCGACATGCTCATTAATTTTTTACTATCTTGTAATTTTACCATTTCATTATTTTGCTACTGTGTCTTTTCAAAAGAGTTAAAAAGCTAGAAAAAACTGCATTTTTTTGCATTTTTATTGCTGGTTTGCCCCGTTCTATTGCATCTAAAGTTGCATTTTGGCCAACATTATTTGCACTTTATGGACAGCCCTGTTCATCAATCAGCAAAATATTCAAAATTGAGAAAAAAAACTTAGATGCACTTGTACTCAAAGTATATGTCCGGACTGCCAAAGCACTAAAAAAGCATTCCTTTTTTGCTCCACGAATACTTTTCAATCCCAAGTGGTGAATAGATTAGTGAAATGAGTGATTGTCGCCCAGAGCTGCAAGGTTAAAAATGTTTTAGGCTATCAAGTAATCCCTATATGCACAAAAGTGTATTTTATGCAATTGACAGCTTGTTGTCAAAACTTTTTTAAAAGTGTATTGTGTGCGTAAAATGAAAGTGAACGGTCTTAACTTTTGGCGGAATTGGGTGAAAAGTGGCGGAAAATTTGAATTTTCGCCAAAAGTTGGCGGAAAATTTTGGCGGTTTGATGTTTTCGCTGGCTATATTTGGATCAAATCATCTGGCACCACTGGTTGGCCATGTAGCAAACGTATTGGCCGGACAGCTGAACATTGAAGATGAACATTGACCGTTGATTATAGAGAGGTTAGGGGAGCTTGATCTTATTTCAATGCTGCAAAAGGAATCGTCCATAGATGTAGCCATAGACAAAATGATTCTAGTTTTTGAGGACGTCTGTTCCAGTCTAGCAATCTCTGAATGTGTTTCACAGGGCGGGGCACATTATAAAATTCCGAAGTATAGGAAGAATTTGTTCAAAAAGAGTTGCAAACTAGCAAAAAGGCTCCAGAGCACTTTGAATCCAGTAGTTGTGGATAGCCTTCAAAGAAAGTTGGATTTAATCCAAGGTAGAATTAAGGCCTCCATTGAGACCGATCAGTTGAAGAAAGAAAGAGAAAGTGAGGTCGAATCCGAAGGCGGTTTTCTCTTATGCAAACTCTAAGAGAAAGATCAAACACCCTGTAGGGCCTTTTGAGGTCGATGGGGAAGCCATAGACAATGTAGGGACTATGGCCAACATACTTGGAGATCAGTTCTCTAGTGTGTTTTCAACTCCACTGAGTTTAGGAGCAACAGTCCATTGCTCTATTGATGAGTTTGTTGGGACTGGCAAGGCTTGTCAAGCTGAGCATTTAGATGATCTTGTAGTCACAGATCAGGATGCTTTAGAGGCCATCAGGGACTTGAGACTCTCGAGCTCCCCTGGCCCTGATGGAGTGACATCTCAGTTTCTGATGAGATGCTCACAGGTTCTTGCTCCTGTTTTCTCGTACTTGATGCGTTGCATCTTGGACCAGGGCAAGTTCCCCTCTTCTCTGAAGGTAGCTCATGTTGTTCCAATTTTCAAAGGGGGAGATAAGTCACTCCCCAGTAACTACAGGCCAATTTCTCTCACTTCGAATATTGCGAAGGTGTTTGAGAAGATCATGAAGTTCAAACTTGTTGAATTTCTTGATATACATGAAGTCCTTCCTCCTAGCCAGCATGGGTTCCGAGCACATTTTAGCACGGTTACCCAACTGATTGAGCATATAGAGCAGGTTATTGAGGGACTGGAGAGCCATGAATCAGTCGATGTAGTTTATCTCGACTTTGCCAAGGCCTTTGACAAGGTAGATCATGGCCTTTTAGTTAACAGGCTCCATGAGATTGGGATCCAAGGCAAGGTTCTCAATTGGCTAAGAAGTTTCATTTGTGGTAGGAAACAATTAGTTAAGGTTGAGGGATCCCTTAGTGACATACAGGATGTCAAGTCGGGTGTCCCTCAGGGCTCCATTTTGGGTCCTCTCCTTTTCATTATCTTCATTGCTCCGCTTCAGAAGCTTGGTAGTAGTAATGTCAGTATCTCTTCTTATGCTGATGATACAAAATTGGTAGTTGGTAGGAATGGTCAGGATTCTGGTTGTCTGGCAAAGGTTCTACACCAAATATATCCCTGGGTTGGTGCGAGTAACATGGCCTTGAATGGAATGAAATTCCGCTCAATGACATTTGGGTCGACACCATTAGACACTCGACTATTAGATGATGAAGGTAAGGACATTGAGCAGGTCTCATCCATGAAGGATTTAGATGTAGTCCTCCAAGATAATGGAAAGTTCGATGAGCATATCCAGTTGAAAGTTGGTAAGGCTTTTCAAACATGTGGTTGGATATATCGCACGTTTAAGTCCAGAGATAGTGTCACGATGCTAACTCTGTACAAGTCGATTGTTCAGCCGCATCTTGAATATGCCTCTCCCATTTGGGCTCCAATTAGTTCAGCAGGTTTGCAAAAGCTCGAGCAGGTCCAAAGATGTTTTACTAGGAACATTGAAGATATGAGAGAGCTCTCGTATTGGGAGAGGTTAGAAAGGTTGGGATTGTACAGTACTCAGAGAAGGTACGAAAGGTATCTGATATTGTACGTTTTCAAAAGCATTCATGAGCTTTGTCCCCACCCAGGATTTAGGGTCAATTGTAGTGACCGTAGAGGCTTAATGTGCGTTTTGAGAGCACCTTCAAGCCCTCGAGAATCCAGGCTAGTTAAAACAATGAAGTCCAACTCTCTTCTTTCTCGGGCTCCTTCATTGTTCAATTTGCTGCCCTCAAATATTCGTAGGGTTTATGTAGGGGTTGATCCAGTAGGAAGATTTAAGTCAGACTTGGACAAGTTTTTGACTAAAATTCCGGATCAACCTTATATTCAAGGATTAGCCAGATCAGCCAACTCCAATTCGTTGGTCGATCAAATAATGTATATAAATAAAAGTCAAGTATAATAAATAATCTTCTCGTCTTGAACTGCTGGGATTTCAATCCCGGTAGCGGGAAGGAAGTCCGCATCAAAAAAAAACAAAACCCAACAGACAACTTGACCCAACGCACAACTTGACAGGGGTCAACTAAACCCAGGGGACAACTTGACACAACGGTCAACTAAACATAATTTAACTACTCAACCCAACATACAACTTGACCTAATGCACAACTTGACAGTGGTCAACTAAACCAAAATAACTACCCAAGCCAACTTGACAGAGTGGTCAACTAAACATAAGTAACTACTCAACCCAACAAACAACTTGACCCAACGCACAACTTGACAGTGGTCAACTATACTCGGGGGACAACTAGACAGAGAAGTCAACTAAACCAAAGTAACTACTCAACCCAGTGGATAACTTGACCAAACGCACAACTTGACAGAGCAGTCAACTAAACATAATTAATTACTCAGCCCAACATACAACTTGACCTAATGCACAACTTGGCAGTGGTCAACTAAACATAAGTAACTACTCAACTCAACAGACAACTTGACACAACGCACAACTTGACAGGGGTCAACTAAACTCATGGGACAACTTGACAGAGAAGTCAACTAATTCAAAGTAAGTGCTCAACCCAGTGGATAACTTGACAGAGTGGTCAACTAACGCAAGTAATTACTCAACCTATTGGACAACTTGACCCAGCAGACAACTGGACAGAGCGGTCAACTTGACTCAAGGGCCAATACAGGGCAAAGGCACAACTCAAGCAAAAACAAAGATTAAACTTTGTATTGGCTTCAAATTGATTTATGCTTTTTAACAACTTTTTGGAAGGCTTCTATTTCAATCAAGGTTGCTGTATTCCTTTGTAGTTAAATTGAATGTTCACTCAGCAAGCTCCAGTTGGGTTCCATATACAAGAATTATTTGGAGCGACGTATGTTATGCCCAATTATCCTTCTGGGTCGAGTTGTGTACTGGTTCGAGTTTTTCTGGGGCGACTTTTCCCGGGTCGGGTTGTCTCTGGTCGGGCTGTACTTGGTCGATATAAAAATATCGTTAGAAAACGTTCTGTCTCCTGACGGCTAACATCCCCGTTGATCTTGGATGCTCCATTTTCTCTGTTTAGGACCTTTACCCCCTACTACTTCACTTTTCGTGAGCCAAAATCGCCCATTCTTTTTATCATGAAAGTATCCGACCGGTAAATTTGTTTTGTACATTAAGGTTCCTCCATTAATCAACACCACATGAAATTTCTTCAATTTATAGTTAACCTACTAGTTCTCGCAGCTAATTTAGTTGCAGAACTATAGAATAACATCAATACACCACACGGTAATTGACGAGAAAACACTCAGAAGCCTTTAAAGCTTAGTTGGCGCATTCCCCATAAAGCGAACACACATGCTTCAGAATCTCATGAAATTTCATGCATTCAATATCTTGGTTGAAGAGGTTACCATCTAAAATATCAGCTTCATAGGACCATTATGGTCAATTCTAGGGCCATGACCATTTTTGAACAAACCACTTGACAGCGGATGTTTGAAAAGCCATAACTCTGGCTGTTGTAATCCAATGGAAATAAATTTGATATGAAAATACTCCTGAGAGAGTGGCGTTTTGATTGAAAGGTGATGAAAAATACAAATCTAAATTCGAAGAGTTATGCACAAACAATTTTGGGCTCATTCCCACTGAACTACAAAACCCCTTGCTTTAACTACTTTTGTTACGTCGGTAGGAACGTGGTCAAGTCAACCACGATAATTCCATCTAGCATCATTAAGGACCCTTAAGTCAAATCCACTTGTCGGAATCAGTTTGCAGTTTCTTCCGAAGGTAGCTTTTTAACCTCCTGAAATGGCTGGGAATGACATTCGAAGGGAACGCTCAATTGTCGTGTATGAAGTAGAGCTCCTTCAAGGTGACAAATGTCTTTTTGAACAGAGACCTCTACCGATCCCAACCTGATGGCGGTCGAAGAACAGTATAGCATTATCGTACGAACGCCTGTAAAACATTTTGATGAATAGTGCTTTTGAATGGTAGTTGAAAGTAGCTGATACTTACAACAGACGTCAGTCTTTTCCAAGTAGTTGAAAAAAATGATCCCACAGATTGTACATTATAATCAACCTCGCATTTTAGCCCTGGCCTGGTTTCAAGTGTATTATTGTTCTAATCGCTTTATTGGTGTCGACTACAATGGAATGAATTCGGCGGTTCAAAAGCCAAGGTTTCTCATGATGAGGGACTTTGAATACGTTGTGCAAGCGTCGTTTCAATTTCGGAAACGGGTCATTCCCTCAATACCTTCGTCGACGTACAAATAATTTCGTTTGACAGTATTTTGGCTCTTTTCTGCTCTTAACAGCGGTGTATTTTCATTCTATGTTTCAAAAATGCTACTTGCCACAACAGAAATGTATTTTGCTTTGAAAAAGCACAAAAACAATTCAAGGTTTTGAGGGCAGAAGTAACAAAACAACAGGAAGGTAATGATAGGATAAGTTGTCATTTTATAACTGAAGTGCCCATGTATGATTCTCATGCATGATCCTAGATGATGTTATAAAACAGTTGCTTGAGGCAAACTGTTTTTGTCATCAAATCGTTAGCAAGTCATCATATACATAGCTACAAACATTTAAACATCGCCATTTCAGATCTCGATGGCATAATGAGATTCAAAATGTGTAGAAGCCCTTTCAACAAACTATACAATACGTTGAGAATAGGCAAGGTTTAGGTTAGGTTAGTTGATAAGGAGAGACTGCATCACCATTAACGCTCCTTTTCTTTGTTATTTCTTGGCCCGTTCAATGGTGCGACTATCAGAGTAGTCCCTTCTTTGCTGCGAAAATCTTAAGGGCGTAACTCAAGTTTAGACGCACATGAATATGGTTCAAGGCCATGGGCTGTACCACCTTGAACATAAAAAATTGTATCATGAGCATATAGTGTAAAAATAGTTTCCAAAAACCATTAAGGATATAAAAGAGACATTGAAATAGCTA
>NC_081443.1:10189510-10189597 GCF_007210705.1 Tigriopus californicus
GGGCTGTACCACCTTGAACATAAAAAATTGTATCATGAGCATATAGTGTAAAAATAGTTTCCAAAAACCATTAAGGATATAAAAGAG
>NC_081443.1:10189633-10242313 GCF_007210705.1 Tigriopus californicus
ATTAATGCACTTGAAATACATCATGGTTACCATATGTGGATGGATTTCTTTTTGGGTTGGTATTTTCGCCCAAACGAATGGCAGATAACCAAACCATAGATCTGAAAGAGATGCTTGCCCAACGAGAAATAGCTGCTACACATGTCTTTGAAAGTATGAAACCTTCAAATGACAAACACAAACAGAAATTACTATTGTTGATGAAGCGAATTCTTTCCCAGATCCCTTGATGAATTGCGCTTTGTATTGAGGCAAAAAGTGTCTAATGTTTGCTATCCTTCGTCAAAATTGCCTGTTATTCGACGAGTTTTCTCGCAATTTGCAAATCAACTCGTACTGGAATATTCACAAGGGTTTCAAAGTCTATTCTCAAGCTCAGATGCCCGTGGACAATGACCGTTCTCTAGATTTACTTATTTTTCGCCAAGATTCAAGAGATGGGATATTTTGGCCTTTCGAAGCCGTGGCTTTGAATAAGAATGATCCTACAGCCACCAGATATTCAATATTGGATGAGATCGATGACTTTCGGGCTCAAGACAACCATTTTCACTTTAAAATGTGCTATCCAGGTCTGTTGATTTCTTTTATTTCCGACAATGTGAATATGCAAAATAGTTCCTGACGCGTTATCTGACATCTGGAGCGTTAGATGTGAGTGGCTTAACACTTAATTCTCACCGATCGGGAGGAGACGTGGCGAAGTGGTTAGCGCAGTTTCCTAATGTGAGAGAGGTCCCCGGTTCGATTCTCCTCCCTGAATCCCTGACGCTAACCACCCTCACAAACAAAGAACCAATCTGATACGGACTAGAACACAGCCTATCGGAATTATATACGGACGATGTTCACCCCTCGGACCCAAGCCATGGAGTACGGAAGTAGTGGAGAGGAAAGCTCTCTGAAACCTCGCAAGAAGATGCTTCAGTTTTGCGTTACCTCCTAATCGAGTACTTGAACATCAAGATGGAATTCATTGAGCACATTAAGCACTCTCTCAGCGGAAATGAATCTGATCAGGAGGTAACGCGTAGCTCTACCACACCTCGCTAGAAGTAAGATCTTTGACCGAGCTTTCCACTCCACTACAACCGTACTCCTTTTGTATTTGGAGTGTTAGGGCATCAAGGATAAAAGCTGGATTCTTGGATGATCAGCTTACCCCTCTCGTCTTACCAGTGGTTCAACAGCCTTTTTGAAGGTTGACAGAAATATCCAACCAAATCCTGGCAACTTTTAAGCATTTGGGCGTTTTATCTGAGAAAGAATTCAATAAATTCATCAAATCAGCCACTTTCAGTCTCGTCATGGTGAGACCCTAGTAAAGGTTTTCCGGACATATGTGAGACCAGTCCTGGAGTATTGTACTCAAGTGTGGTCGCCAATCCTGAAAAAGGACATTATTGCAACAGAGCGAGTGCAACAAGCATTCACCCGTCTTTTTCCTGAGGTGCTAGTAAAGAAATATTCGGAGCGGATAGAGGTACCGGGTCTGGAGTCCCTGTAGCTTCGGAGGGTACATTGCGATTTGACAACAATGTTCCAAATCCGCAGAGGGGCAATCAGTGTATGTCAGGGGTAGAGCAAAAGCCTGAACAGACTGTGGGATCACCTAGTGCCTCTGCAGCCCCAGCTGAAATAAGGATCCCGTATATTCGTTTCGTGATTCGAGAGTGGTGTTTTACCGTACGAGTGTTGAAACCATGGAACAAGCTTAGCCCCAAAATCTGCGAGGGCGAAAATGTTCGCGTCTTTAGAAAAGGTCTTAAATTAACGGATCTAGGTGCCCACTTGAGATGTCCATTGTAAATTTGTATCCTTTTTTGTGCGGACACGCCGCTTGTCTTAGTGAGCCACTCCTTTTTTCTTCTGTTTTCTACTTTCAATTTTTCACCCCTACACACTCAGTATGCACCCTGTACAATAAACAAATCAAAATTGCTCCTTATATTTTTACGAAATAGAAATGGGAAAAGATGTAGTCGCGTATTTTTCTCGAAACTTGAAAAGGCTTTTTGATCACCATGATGAGACTTGTGAGACGAGAGGAGGGGAGACGACCGTATCCAAGAATCCAGTCAGAAGCTTATCTTTACCACCCTCAATTTTGTAGAGATCAAAAAGGCATTGGAGAGGGACAACCTGACTTCGATGTTTCAAGCTCCAGGTCAAACTCTAGATAGAATTGAGATGTAATTGGGAAAGAAACAATTCTTGGGATTTTTTTGGTGCTCAAGCTGTTACTAGAAATCAGCAAAGAACATCAGCTTAGATGGCACTCATTATAAAATATGTGATTTTACAGACTTTCATCTAAATTTAACTTTTCTAGAATTAAGCAATGCGTCATGTTATCGTTGGAGTCAAAGCGAAAATCCGTTGTCAGTTACGGGCCAAAGTGTTCCCAACGATTTGGTGTATAAGGAGGGGCTTTATCCCAAAATGGATTTCTTCAAAGGATTGTCTCGAAGTACTCCGTCACGTTGCTTACTAGACACGGACTTGTCGGCCCCAATGAAATGGTGGTTTGCCCTTGGAACATACGATGGACCTTCGGATTGGTTTCCAGGCCCAAAAGGAGAGCTTGTGAAATTGGTCGAGCTTTTTCTCGAGCTATAAAGTGAGCCCTATTTTTGGATACAACGCCATCATCGTGCACTGCTTCAATGAAGGGAGGATCTGGACTAAAAAGTATCACATGATAGACCAAATATCAATTTTCGTTTTTCAATTTAAATATGTGGGAATAATCACGTCTTGTACCTGACCACAAGTTCTCAGAAATTTTCTTTGCTGTTCTCAGAAATTTGATCGGAGAATGAAATCACCTTTCAACCATGGAAATATGCTATATTAGTTCAATGATGTCTCAACGAAGGATGTATTACAGGATTTTGGGCTATACATCATGGTGCCTACGATAGGCAAGCGATCATGGCTTTGAGCAAGAACATAAAGCACTCTAAACTTGCCTCCCTTTGAAGTAAAATTATTTTGTCACGATATCAATCTGGCAAACAGCGCGTAAATGTTCAAAAGCAACACAAAACCAAAGTTTTAACATGAATATCTACAAGGTGATAGGTTCAATTCTTGTAATAATCTTTATTGCGACTCTTGGCCATGTCAGATTGTAAAATGTATAAAAGTGTATGTATAAACATCATTGGTATGATTTTAACTATTACATTGTTCGGTCAGTCTACATCTCCTCTCTCACTTCTATTTGAAATCTTTGGTTGATCTTTTTGCCTGCTGTTAGGGGGGGACTAGATCGACTCTCGGATGACCGCATGGTCGGCGAAAAGGTGTCCCCTATGAAAATAAATTGTGAGTTGAATGAACCAAGGTTTTATACTAAGTGAACCAACAACATCTTCCATCGCGGAGCTGTTATGAAGGACGCCCAACAATTGGATTCCTTTTATTGATCGGTGTGAGAAGGTACCTTTTGATTGGATCTATCACGCCTCTTCTTAACCACGATTGCGAATAAACTCAACCACAAGCCGACATCAAAATGTCGTTTGAAACCATCTCCGATCCCCGAGACGTTATTGACCGCTTGATTCGATCCCGTCGAGCATTCAAAGAGACTGTGACTCGTCACAAGACCAAGGCTAAAAGTATCCCCAACTTATACAAGACAGGTGATGACCCAATTCATTCGAATTGATCTTAAAGAAGTGAGAGGACGCCTTAACGAAGTACGCACAAGCAGATGAGGAAATAATGATGGATCCAATGGCTGACGACAAGGATTCCGATGAGATTAACCTTGGTGAGCATGAGAGTCAGTTAATGATTTTCCAAACACGAATTATGGGCTTTCGAGGGGACTATGATAAAGCTCAGATACCCATAATTCCCTTTGCTGTCACTTCTGGCCCTACAAACGGTTCTGGCAATTATCAAGGACGAAGCTTACCCAATCTCACCGTAAATCCTCCTCAAAATCATCAATAAGATGTCGATCTACGCTTATTTCTCAAGTGGAAACTAACATGGGACAACTATGCACGTCCTATGTCTCTACACCTTCGCCCACAATGAACACAAGTATCTGTCTTTTGGCAATGTTATTCCCCAGGATTTTTCCGCATTGTTGAACATTCGGTCGGATAAAAGCAGATACCGGGCGTTCTGTAAATGAGGTAATTCAAGCCATCACTCTTCATTTACGCACGCTAAGAAATCACAATGTTGATATGAAGGAATTTTTGTCTATCAAACAAAAAGACGGACAACACTTTTCTGGACTATGCAACGAAATAAAGAAATTAGGATAATACGCCAGTACAAGGTTTGCCGAAATCAAGAAACTGTGATTCAAAATCATGCCTTTGCTGGGGCGGATCACGCCACCCGAAACAAGAATGTCCTGCGAAGGATTCAGTCTGTCCTGCCTGCAATAGAAAAGGGCAATTTTCTTCCCTTTGCCGAAGTTCCCTCTCTAAAACTTCAGACGCAATTTCACTAGAGACTACTCGTCTCTGTTCAGTTGGGAGATCTTCACATCTATCGGTGAATTTGATGCAGGGCGGAGTGCACTATCTCTTCGACGCCGGTCCAAATACTGGGGCGGAAATTTCAGTCATGGGAACGGACCTTTACCGACAATCAAAGATGCCTAAGCGTTTGAATGCCCCTATTTCCAACAAAATCACGACCGTGGATGACTCGGAGCTTCGTCAAAGGGGCTCTTTCCGATCCAATATTATTGTGGATCATCATTGGCTGAAGACATCCTCATCGCTGTGTGCGACAATGTTCAAGATTTCTTTCTGGACTTGAAAACATGTCAGGAACTGAACATTGTAAGCAATGCCTGCCGCAGGCCGTTACCAATACCATCTGTGAATGGTGTGTCAAACATGGAGACAGGACCCTCTCCTTCAAATTATGGCTAACTTTGGTCCCGACACAACGAATGGATAAATTCTCTTCCTTAATTCTCAAACTACACGGAACTTTCCTCAAAATTGAGGAGAAACTTTCCTTCATGTACGCCGGTGTTTTTGATGATTCCCACGAGTTACGTTCAATGACGGGATTTGTTGAATAAGAGGACGGAATTTCTTTGGCTTCCGTCCCACGCTCAAGCGTTTGAGGCCACAAAATACGCCCTGACATCCCCACCCGTCCTGGGAATGTTTGACAGGACGGCAAAAACCACGCTTCTCTCAGATGCTTCAAAACTCAATGGTTTGGGAACGGAAAGATGAAAACGACCATTGGCGATTCATCCAATGCGGAAGTCGATTTTTGAATGACACTGAAACCAGGTATGCTCTCATAGAACTCGAAGAGTTGGCTATCTGGTGGGCCATCACAAAGTGCAAGATATATCTACTTGGCTTACCTCATTTTCTGGTGCTAACCCGATCAGAAATTGCAAGTGTCCCTTTTCAACAAATACACCATTGACAATCCTAGAGTGCAGAACTATGGGTCCAAACTGCTCTCTTCTTCGTTCATTGTGGAGTGGAAAAGGGGCAAAGATCACTTGATCCCCGGCGCCTTATCCAGAGCCCCGTGTCCGATCCGGAAGACTCATATTTATGTGACTTGACAATTAGATCCGTAGTCAGGGAATCTGCACGCTGAGTCTCAGACAATCTATTGGTCGAACAGCTTCGTCAACAAAGCTAGAATTATGAGCTGTACTCTGGATTACGCAATGCTGTTTCGAAGCAATTTATCGCGTCGTCCCTTACCCGGTACACTCGATTGTTTCTCAAACTTTGAGACGAGCTCTCACTGGACGGTGAGCTAGTGCGTCGAGGATATCAGATCGTGATCCCTCTCTCTCTGGGGTCAAGGACGTTTTACGCCGTCTCCACTCTTTTCACCAAAGTTTGAGCAGACTAAGCGACGGGCACGCCAAGCTGTATTTTGGCCGGGTTTCTCAAACGATATTTCCACTACGATCGAATCATGCGAGAAATGTCAGTTTTACCGCCCAAGCCGAACCACTCCTGCAAGATGACGTTCCCTCTCGACCCTTCGACGTAGTGACGAGCGATCTTTTTCAATTTGGATCTTGCCATATTTTGGTATATGCCAATCGTCTCACCGGGTTCCCTCCTCTCTCTCGCTTTCCGCACAGCCCATCTTCGTCCGATATAATCAAGGAATTGAGAATCTTCTTTGCACTTATGTGTTAACCAAATACTTTTCGAAGTGGCAATGGACCTCAGTATCGTTCTCGATTGTTCAATCACCTCGGTTCCTCGATTTTCTAAAAGAATGGGGTGTTAAGTGAATCCCTTACTCGCCCCACAATCACCAATCTAACGGACATGCCGAGGTGACAGTCAAAATTATAAAACATCTCGTAGCCAAGAATGATGGGAAGATTGAATGTAATGGTTTTGCTTTGGGATAACTTGAACTCCGCAATGGGTCAAGGGAAGACGGCCTTTCACCCTCACAACGCCTGTTTGGCCATCCCTTAAGGTCACTCGTGCCCTCACATTGGCGATCCTTTGATCCCCAATGGCAAAAATCTGCCACCATTGCCGACCACCGACGGTTTGAATGAGTCAAAAAGAGGATGGCTTATTATGACCGATCCACCAAGAGCCAAGCTCCAATTCCTTTGGGTACTTCCGTCTTGGTTCAAAACCCCATGTCTAAGCGATGGTATGCAACGGCGGTCGTTATCGGAACCCCAGATCGCCGTCGATATCACCTTCGTTTCCCGTCAGGGCGAATAATTTGGCGGAATCGGAAATTCATCCGTCGTCATGCAAATGCGAGTGAGCATGCGTCCTTCAATTCTGTGGATGGACGAAGAGCTACTAAGCATCCAAGTCACACTCAATCGTCAGAATGACCGGGTCTTAGTCAATGAGAAACAGGAAATCTCCATTTAGCTTTGGACATCATCTTAGTGGCAGAAACCACAATCGGCCATGATATGGACAGGAGTAACATGTGTTGGCAAGAAAACCTTAGGTATTCATCGACGAGAGGGTTAAGATCAACCAAGCCGTCTATTTGGATATGTTGGGCGTGATAATGCTTTCCTGGATCAAGGACAAGTATGTAGAACAGCTTATGACCTTCCAACAGGATGATGCCCCATCTCACACAATAAACTTGGTTCAAAGCTGGTGCAAGGACCTCATGCCTGACCTTTGGGATAAATCTTTTTGACCACCCAACACCCCCGATATCAATCGAATTAAGAAAATAAAGAAACTGAAGCTAAACACTTGGCTTCATTTTTCTTGCCTCATATCTACTTCATTTAGTAAGACCCTCCCGATATGGTAATCTTTAAAACCATCTTGTTCAATCGAGCTGAAAATTGAAATGAGCATTTGTAGCTTTCTCAGACAGTGTTATTGAATTGAAAGAAGAACGCGATGCGTTTGCTCACTTCCAAAAGGATAATTGTCGACCCTTGCGTTCATGCTCTAACTTAACAGGCAAATCGTGCGCACATTGCTATTTATGTATTCCATCAAATTGTATCATAAGGTAACATTACTGTCCAATTTATATCAGTCACTACCACTGTGATACATGTGTCACCGTTTTCTTTTATCTTTTGTGGCCATTTCCCAGTTCATTTTTGCCATCGCTTGGCTTGGTCAATTGAATGGCTTTCACCTCTTGGTACTAACATTATAAAGAGTTGATATTTATTCTCATGAGCTTGACTATCCCTCGAACAACTAAAAAAACTTCACCAAATAAAGAAAGATGTCACTGTAAAGTTTGCAGTGTGCAAATTCTCTCAACCTGGCATAGCTTGTGCAAAAAATTAAGAAAAGTCTTTATTGCGAGATTCTCATTCTCATTGGATCACAATATATGAACTCTTTTCTTTTTGTGTGCATGGTTGTGATGTCTGTAGGTTGAGTTGCCCATTGGGTCGAGTTGTCCAGATGCCTGTATTTTAAACTCTCTTATCTAGGAGTTAAGGCTTGGACGTTACTCAGAAAGAGCATCCGCTCGCCACTAAGGTTAGCGCATTTTCATATTTTCCAAGCAACCAAACTACGAAGTAAGACCTTAAGAAACTCCCCTCAGGAGCAGTTTGATCTAATCCAATGCTTTCACGGCTTGCCCCTTTTTTCAGCTACATTTGACCTCACACAATACGTGGTGAACAAAACAGCCCGTAGTACAAGTTCTTATGACTTAGTGAGTTAGATTGCCTCGGTAATTTTTCTTAGATGCAAGCAAATGCAATCCGAGGCCTGTTTTTTAAAGCTCTTTCCTCGGAGTTAGGTGCTTGGACGTTAACCGGTATAAAAATGAACTGGCGAAAGTGGTGAGCGGATGTTTATTCTAGGTAACGTCCAAGCCTTAACTCTGAGGTACTAGCGTTCATAAAACTCGCCTCTGTCTATTCATCAAATGTACGAAGTATACTGGGGAAAGGAGTGTTCAACTTGAGTCATTTGTCAAGTTGCAACACGGCAACTGAATTTAATGAAAGACGGGGTATATTTTTTTCACTCTTACTATACTATGACAATGCGTCCGGCTTACGTCGGGGATTCCATTTTGCGTTTCTCTTTGGCTTGAAACTGCAAGTGATGGCCCACATGAATAATTTGTTCTCTATTTGTTTGCTAACATACTTATTGCCAACCTTTGATATTTTTGAGTGAATGTCAGATTCCTGAAAAAGTGCCAAAAACAGAAAGATTTTTCCACGAATAATCGGTAAAAGATCAAATTATTGTTTTATACCTTCCCACAAACTATTACTTTAAAAGTCGTATTATGTCATGTTTTTGCTCTTACAGCCCCCTTACGCTGCACGAAATATGGTTTAGGTTCTGCACTTCAGAGGGCGCTTTGTGAGTCAGCCTCTACCAAACGAAGGGCCGATTCGGCCGATTCCTCTTTAATGAAATGCGTTTGTGTTGTTTTTGGCTAATCATTTCAAAATCTTATGTTCATTTAGTGACTTGGGTCGCATAGTGTCTGGAAAAGAAATCGCTTTCATGGCACGGCACGAGTAGTTTATTCAGCAATCTACCGTTCGTCTTCCTGTTTTGTTTGGGCTGACTGACGTTGCAAATTAGGGTCCTTTTAACCTCTACTTTGCTCTTTGTTGCTTACCAATTAAGGAAAAAGACCATCATTGAAATGACTTAAGTAGAACTAACTTAAAACCAGTTGGGCTTATTTCTCGTAAGGCTATTTTGAAGGTTATCATGAGTAACAAACTTCTTGAAGAGGGGAAAAATGATTTAACAAAATAATGGAATACTTGGCCATTTCTTTCAGGATTCAATTTGTCCTTTATTTGAAATTTGAGTTTATTTTTTTGTCCATGCATTCGTTCTAAAAGAAATATCGGATTGTGGAATTAAGCCCCACATTTTATTGTGCTTAAGCCGTTATTTCACTTGCTATACGCGTTTTCATTTTTTTTCTTGTACGATTGGATTTCACAATGGTCATTGACATATTCTTGGCTTATAAAACCATATTTCAAATTTCTAGGGAGTAATATGGCTGACCATAGTACAAGGTGTAGACAAAGGAGACCCATGATATTTCACCAAAATTGGGCTGTTAGGCCCCTTGGATTATCTATGTATGAAAATCTCGAGGCAAGAGTAACAAAATATAATTCACCTTTGCCCTTAAGTCAATTTATTTGCGAATTGCTATCATAATTGTAAAATTCCACGTTTCTCGCTTTTTTCGACTTTCTCTTACAAAGAAAGCGAAATTATTTTATCTTGGAAGACCTAAACTCGTATTCTGATCACTTGCCTGACTCTCTTACTTCGTGCATTTTAGATCATAACCAAAGTTGAGCAATATTTTATAGATTACCTTTATTCTTGTCGAAATGTGAAGCAAGAGATGGCAATCTACTGCGTTCAATGAAAATAACGTTTGATATCCTTGCTCCCATTTAATCGTTAACCAATAAGCCTGCTTCCTTTTGGACCCGCTTATTTCCCACCTAAAACTACTAACACTACAATTTCTTATTCCTCTGAAAATTCACGATTAGTCACGAATTAGCAATGCATCATTAAAAAAGGTGGAATACATGTATAAGTTGTGATACTCGTCGAAACAGTTCCTTTTTGATCGCATTCCAAGTGCCGTGTTTTGTTGGTTTTCAAAAAGCTTTTGCCTCGTTTTTTGGCGTATCATTAACAAATAGAATCATTTCGTCACAAGGTGCCTTGAACACTTCGCTCACTTGGGCAAGGAACAGAAGAAGTGAGAGCCATGACCCTCATAAAGCTCCAACCTTCATATCACTTGGGTTTGATGTGAGATTACCGGCTTAAACTATTTGGATCCTCATTTGTCCCCAAGATTAAACACGTCTTGGGTTTTAATAATTTGCATTGAGATCTTCACGGCATGACAAGGCTGCAGACAAAAGTAAAAATTACAATAATATGATGCAAAGGAATATAAGAATTAATTACTTTCGTCTTTAATGCCTTTAATCTTGTCATTTTCTACAACGTGGTCAAAGAGGTTTTAAATTAGTTTCTCTTTCTTGAACTGAAGATTGGATGGCCATTCCTGAAAAAAACTTCAAAACTATTCATGAAAAATGTACCTCCATTCTTTGCCATTTTTTCACAACTACAATTGGGCATATAAAAACATAAAAAGCCATATTAAGACTTAAATACTTTTTGAAACACAAACAAAAATTAAACAAAACAAGTTGCTTTGGAAGCACCAATGTGATTCATCATATCCAGTTTTGCAATCATTACGCTCATTTCTTTCCTTGAAGAATGTAACATTGATTGAGGGCTTACTCAAACTGTCAAAGCTTGAATGGATCAAATTGTCCATTTGTAGCACAACTGCTGTCAAGAATGTTGGTGCAACTGTTATCAAGCCATCTTTTCTTATTTCAAATACGATCAGTTTATGGTGCTGATTATGAGTTTTCGCAAATGAGAGACTTATACGGGTTTCAACTGGATCCAAGAACTCTGATTTTAGAGGAAGATAGTTCTAAACAAGAACATAATGGAGGTAACGACATTTCATGTTTCATAAAATGTTTTACCCGAATCATGGACGACGGTACTCTGAACATATTTGACACCGCCAAATGTGCCCCAAAAGGACAAGGGAAAATTTTGAAACCATCGAACTGAACAATGCAACCAGAAATAAAAAATATTCATGCCATCCAAACCACGCAGATTCACTCGCCATAGACATTTAAAATAATAGGGAGGAACATGGCAATTTCTACCTTGTACAAGACTGCTTGTCAACCCGTTTTTTTCTACTTTTCAAGCTTTCAGTTATCCAAGTTTAGTTTGAGCTAAACGGGTGATCCAACATGGAAGAACAAAGAAATTTGAGGAAGAAGGAAGAGCTTGAGCGAATAAAACTTGCGAGTTAGGTGAATTGTGTGAAGTTCCAAAATGTTTTTGATGCCAGTTGTTGCCAGAAGCATCCAAGCACTGAAAGTGAATCAAAGTTGTTTTAACAACTACAGAGAGAAAAAGAGCCAACAATTCAATAGGTGAAAACTGGAAAAGTATACTTTGAAATAATCAGCAATAGTCTCAAAAAAAAGGATGGAGGATGAAAACCGATCCAAGGTAAGGCCTAGATCATCGTTTAGCCCCGTTTCTTAATGAGATCAAAGCCTATAGGGGCATCCGACGACAAATGGATAGACCTCCAATTAAATTGCGATCTCCATGCCGGACTACACTCGGTGCTTAAATATGGCAAATGATTTGGATTTCAATGCGCTTGGGCACTTTTTGCCTAAATATGAATCGTTGCTATTACTTATGATAAAGATATTTGAACAACAAGTTTAATTGCGCTTTTTCTTTTCTTAGTTTTATCGAAGTAAAGTCTTATGGAAAACTTTCTTTCTTACGCGGAAAACGCGTAATTTACAGAACGATGTGAATATTTTTTTGTTTGGTTTTTCACGGGCTTTTCTAAACGCTACTGGGAATGTAATCCCTTGGAAAAAATGAAAGGTTATAATTCGTCCTTCTATTACTTTTCCATCTTTATATGATATTTGGTCTACCAACGAATTTTAGTTGGCAAACCGATCTAGTCCTTAAATGTAGGGTTGATCTGGAATGTTATCTAAAAAATTGGTCCAAGTCTGACTTGAAAGATGCTACCGGATCAATAAGGCCTACGTATTCCCTACGAATATTAGAGGGTAGCAAGTTAAGCAATGAAGGAGCCCGAGAAAGAAGAGATGTGGACTTCATTGTTCGAACTAGCCTGGATTCTTGAAGGCTTGAAGGTGCTCTCAAAACGCACATTAAGCCTCGACGGTTACTACAATTGACCCTAAATCCTGGGTTGGGACAAAGGTCATGGATACTTTTGAATACGTACAGTATCAGATACCTTTCGTACCTTCTCTGAACACTGTACAGTCCCAACTTTTTTAGTCTCTCCCAATATAAGAGCTCTCTCAATCCTCGGATGTTCCTAGTGAAACATCTTTGGACTCGTTCGACCTTTTGCAAGCCTGCTGAACTCATTGGAGCCCAAATAGGTGAATCATATTCAAGATGTGGCTGAACAATCGGCTTGTACAGAGTTAGCATTATGATGCTATCCCTGGACAAACAGTAAATTTACTTTTACTGCAAAGGAAACAACCAAGAGTATCAACTTTAATGCTAGATATTTTGCTATAACTGCCCTGAATTCAAGAGTTTCTTGCTTTCAGATCCACTCTTAAGATGTGCCTTGAGTTGCCAAAATGATTGTCAAACATTTGAATTTAAAGACGGCGTATGTCGGTTGTATAAGGGATTTACCGTTATCAAATCAGCTGACCCCAATCAAGTTGTTCAGGTCCGAATAAAGCATCGTCTGGATCCACAATCCCCTCCGATCCTTCCCATGGGGCCACAGATCCTAGTGTTTCGTCAAAACGCATCAGATCAGATATTTTGGCCCCCTGGCGTCATAGCATTGAACAAGAATCAAACATCAGCTTTAAGATATTCGATATTGGACGAAATACACGATCTTCGAGGGACGGATGGCAGTTTCCACTTTAAACTGTGTTATCCAGGTTGGTATTGCATGAAAGCGGACTTTAATCTTGACACTTTTTGATCAATTGACTTCAACGTTTTGAAAATGATTTGCGACTCTCTTTGTCACTTCCTTTAAAATTTATCTACCGTATGGCGCATATTATCCTACACACTTCTTAAAATGTTTTTTTTTCTGATTAAAAGTAATTGAATGGTCTTAAAGCCAATTCTAGAGATTTTGTGAGATCTGTAGCTTTCTTTTGCGCCCAATTGGGTAATATTCTTCAAAACTATAACAATTATATTCAAAGATGTCCGAGCTCTGCGAAAAAACCTTTGTGCGCATTGCCTGCTTTGGAATTGTCAGGAAGACAGTGTGGCGAGCAAGTGCTCGCTCATATTGTGTCTATCTGTGATATGTATATATAGCTAGGAACTCTTGGTAATAAACCAGTCAACTACCATCTCTAGACTCATCAACATGGTGGTCCATGCGTCCGCCATGTTGGTGACCCCGACGTTTGGCATGAGTCCGTCATGACAGTCTACAATATAAAAAAGTTGTACAATAAGTCTAAAGGGTTAAAAAGAGGTCAAATAATTTAGGAAGGCCTCAATCTGTCCGAACTAGGTACCAACTTGGCAATGAAGGTTGGCTGGTCACCAGCAACAATACGCACAAAGACTTTTTCACAGAGATCGGACATCTTGAAATATAATTCTTATTGTTTTGAAGAAATTGACACAATTAGTCGCAAAAGAAAGCTACATTTTGAAAAAGTGTGTAAGGTAGTATGGGCCACACGGTACAAAATATTTGATGAATGTCTGAAGTAACGTCTACAAGATTTGATATAACGTTTGAAACCTATGAATATATTAACAGGTCATTTGGTTTACATAATGCAGTGTATATAAATCTTTATTGCGAGAAGCATGTCTCATTGGATATACAGTATGTAAGGCACAAGATAGTTGTTCGGGCGAAATATGAATGTCGGTAGCTCCCTGAGAAAAAGGAAACGGAAGAGGAAGAAAAAGTAAATAGAATAGATTAAGTTGTTGTTGTTTTGACGAGAACACGAGGAAAAATATAAGGTGAAAAACGAAAGAAAGTTATTTATTATACAGTCCACTTGTAAACCACTGAATCGTCGGACCAAAAAAGTGGTCCTACAAGCCGGATCGTGGATCAAGATGAAGGAGCTCAAGACCCAGATCAGTTCGCTGAAGCGAAGCATCACCCGACGGATCAACCTTTTGGACGTGGACCTCAAATCCGAAGAACGCATCTCGAGGACGGCACTAAGGCGCAAAATGGAAGCCTTGGAGAAGGTCATGAAAGAATTGGAAGTAGTGATCACAGAAGCCATGAGACTCTAGGATTGGAGCGACGAGGAGAGGATCCAGATGGAAGATATCCTTGGGGAAGAAGAAAACCGCGTGGTTAACAAAGTGGGTCAAGTGCAAGACCATTTGGAAGCCAGAGCGGATGAAACCGAGACACTCTTTGGAAGCGATCAGCGAGATTTGAGGCTGGATCTACTCAGAAGACGTGGAGAGATGCACTCAAATCCGGAAAATACGGGAGCGCCTCAGACCAAGCACGCCCATCAGAACCGAACGAACCCTTCTAAGATCGAGGGTGTAGATTCGACAGTGCCCAGATGGTTTCAAGACTCGCCGACTTCTCCGGATGAAGACGGTTGGATCGAGGGACTCGCACTTGATACTGGCCACAGTCATAACGAGCATAATAGCACCTATCACACACCCTTGAAGGTTATCCCAAAAGAGTTTTCCGAAAATCCGTGCGAATGGAAGGAGTTTATCACTATGTTCCATGCATTGATTCATCAAACTTCTCGTTCCCCACAGGAGAAGCTTTGCCTCTTGAAGTTGTCGTTGAAAGGGGAGCCCTCCCTTCTCCTCAAGAATATCACGGGGGGACAAGATATGTATTACAAGGCATTGACATTGCTGAAGAATCGGTACGGGGACTCAAGAGTGCTGAGAGTTCTTCACCTAAACAAGCCTCGCGCGATTGAGAAAGTACGAGAAGGAGATCCAAGTTCTATGAACAGATTTTCCATTGAAATCCAAGGTCTTTTAGCCGGACTGAATCTCGAATCGAGTGAGTCGCAGCACTTGTTGGCAGAATTGGAAGAAAAGCTCCCATTGAACGAGAAGATTCAATGGAGAAGATTTCGAAGAATCAACGGAGATTCAATGCAGGCATTCAGCGAATGGGTCGGAGAACTCGCCCAAGACGCCAGGAACATTATGATAGTGAATCGCGAAACCATGGAGAAGAATCATCCACGAGAAAAACCCAGATCTAGTCAGACGTACAGCACCACAGTTGAGACCAAATGGGAGTTCGATTGGACAAGCCGTGCCCCGTGTGCACAGGCCCGTGGCTTCCTCTTTTTAAGTGTTCATCAT
Source organism: Tigriopus californicus (assembly GCF_007210705.1). NCBI lineage: Eukaryota > Metazoa > Arthropoda > Copepoda > Harpacticoida > Harpacticidae > Tigriopus > Tigriopus californicus. Next base: position 10,205,083 of record NC_081443.1, read on the forward strand.
TTGCCCAGAAGTCCGTGGAGCACAGACTTCAGTAGGTTCAAGCAGAACCGTTATTTACAGGTGCTTGAGAAACGGCCATAGGGCCCGGGATTGTCAAAGAAGTTACAGATGTGAAGTCATGGATTGTGGCGAGCGAGGCCATTATCTCCTTCACGGTCATGGGATTGAGAATTCGAAGATGGGGAAGACTTCAGACAAGAGGGAAAGCCAGCCGTTGTTGACTCACGCGACCCAAATAGGGCGAGGAACCCAGGTGTCTTTGGGCCTCATCCGGGGCGATGCTGTTGGTAGCGATGGACGAATTATCCCTGCTACGATCATGATTGACAATTGCTCTAACGCAACGTTAGTTACCAAACGATTCCGAAAGAAAGCTGGCTTGAAAAAGAAGAACTTTCAAAAGGTCGCACTAGGCGGATCCGGAGGTCAGTCCATGGAAGTGGGAACAAGTCAAGTTTCGTTCAATCTGAAGCCGCCATTCCATGATAACCCATCTCGGCCAATTATGGCATGGACGATGGACTTAATCACGCAAGGTCAACAACGATCAGGTTGGAACGATACAAAGGTCAACTTTGAATATCTGAAAGGCCTTCCACTTCAGGATATTGGAGGTGAACCAGACATCCGTATTGGGCAAGATTTAGTCGACTTTCAGAAGCCATTAGAAACGAGGAATGGGGGCTCAGGTGAGCCCTACGCCGTGAAAACCATTCTGGGATGGGTCGCCGGAGGACCTTGCGGAAATGCACAACCAGAGCAAGGAAGTTTTAACTTCTTTTGGACCGATGTGAATCAAGAAACTGACGCGGTAAAAAGATTTTTTGATGGAGAATCGTTCGGCACAGAATTTCCCGGGAAAAGTCAAACTAAAGAGAATGAAGAAAGAACCCTCCAATAAATTAAAGACAAGATTGTGAATCAGAAGAATGGAGAGGACTATGTTGCATCGTTGCCATGGAAGAAGGATGCTCCAACATTAACCAACAATTTAAGGGAAGCAGAGAAGCGTCACAAATCTACTTTGCAAAAGTGTGAGCGAGATCCGAAGTATACCCACGATTACCAGGCGGCTATGGACAAATACTTGAGCCAAGGCTACAGCGAAGTGATATACGAATATGATGCAAAGGACGCGCCTGTGCACGGAGATCCACGGCTGAAGGAAGCTCAACCGTTCCTCCCTCACCATGGGGTCTATAAGAATGAGACAAAAGAGAAACTCCGAATTGTCTTTGACAGTTCTGCGAAAACCAATGGAGTGAGTCTCAATGATTGCTTGGAGGCGGGTCTGCAGCTTCAAAACGAACTCCTGCACGTGCTCACTCGGTTTAGGGAAGAAGAGGTCGGATACGTAGCAGATATAAGCGAGATGTTTTCAAGGATAAGATTGACGGAAAAGGATGCAATGAAGCATAGATGCCTGTGGAAGGGAAAAGAGAAGGAGATAGCCGTGCTTCAGATGAATTCGTTGACCTTTGGCGATGGACCTTCACCTTGCATTGCCATGTAACGCTCGAATCAGGTCTAACAAGATCAAGAAACGAGACTTAGTAATACCTAAAGAACCTAAAGAAATGAAAGAAGTGTTGGTCTCGGTGGTAAATCGTAGACTGCCTTTTATTCATGATAAACATAGCTTTATATACACAACTGGAAAAGAGCTTAAGGCAGAGAAGAGGAGGGGCTTAAAGCGCGTGTTTCAACTCTGTCGGCAGACTTGGGACCTAACCCATGAACACACGTTCAACTCAATCAGGCATTAGTCAAATGTGCTACAACAATCTCCTTTGTACTATATGTATTATTGTTTTGTATTGTATTGTATTTGGTATTACATTTATCCTTGGATATGCTACATGTATATGTTACCCTGAGTGTTCGGTTCTCAGATTTTGGTAGGATAGTGGCCGTTCTGTAATACCTGTTGATCGTTGGTCGCTGGGTCCGTTGAGAGTAAAGCATGGATTCATCGTTTGAGAGCAAGCGACCATTCAATTGGGAGAGGTTGGGTTTGGTTGGTTGAGTTCCCGGCATTTCTGGGTTCTCCTCTCTTTGAGCTAAGATGTCATTGGTCCGGAATGCTGTTGAGTTTCCGAATGAGTGAATTAGAATAGAACTATCGGAGATATATTCCGAGTGGTTTGGTTCTGGCTGGCCTTGACAGGAGACGAATGAGAAGAAGTAAAGCTTGGAAGGAGATCAAAGGACAGATGAGAAAAATAATGGTATTGGTTACACAACCTATACTTATGATCACACCAACTCATCTTTTCATGAATTTTAACCAGAATGTATTTGACGGTAAATTCTCGATATCTTAATCTGATTATCTTTGAACTCGATCGAATGCTATGAGGTAAGACAACAGAGTGCGCTTATTGCGTGTTGTTATTTGGGGTATGTAACTATGTCATGAGTAGAGGTGGGCAAATATGCAAACTTTCGGACCAAAATATGTACCTGAATATGCAACGAAAATGGCAAATTATGGAATAGATATTTGCAACACATTTAGGAACTTTGCTAATATATTTAAGCCTTACAGGTTTAATGTCTCGATAAGACTGCTTTATTCAGTAAAATGGTATTGTATTGCAAAGACCACCCAAATCATCAAATGTGATGTGTATATCCTATGTCCTAAACCGCTCATCTTATTCAAAATAAGCACTTTATACGACCACAAAATCTTGTTGAATAGATGAACTCGGCCAAGTTTGAGCCCAAACCTATTTTTAGGGAACTCAGGAGACATGTTCAAAGTTGTGTAGTAAACACTACATAAAAATGAAATTTTCGGCCTGCTCTTGGTCAGCTACATAAGCTTTTGACAACATAACTTTGAAACGATCGACTTTGCATGTAAATGATATAAGATTGACCTACCGTTAATTGAGGAGATCTACGTTTCTTATTTTATTACTTTAATTCGAAAAGTGGCTCAGAGTGGCTATGACCAAGAGCAGGCCGATTTGGCGGGAAGCTCGTTTGCAGTCCATATTTCTAGAAGTCCGTGGTATAGGGTATTGGTTTGGTAGAAGGTTGCGAAGGAGAATATGTAAAGAGAGACACAAGAAACACGCCCGAAATCAGTCAACACAAGAAAAAGCATTTGACAAGAGGAGAGAGGTCGAACAAGGAGACCCCGAATCTGAAGGTTCTCAAGGACTCCAATAACCGAAGGTCCAACGGTAAAAATTTCCACAGCTTGACCACACGAATCGACAAGAAATGCTGTCGGGTTCTGCAATAATCACGGTCAGATTTCAAATGCTGGTTAATTTCACTGCGCGTGCGATGGTCATTGATTGACTCCTGGCCTCTCAAGAGAGGCCCATTCGGTTGATCTCCATCACTCCATTTCTCATCTGGTAAGCCAGGACAGGGACAGCTAGGCTAACGCGGACGGAATACTCTTTTTCAAATCTTTCCCGCCAAAACATCGAGAGGCCGACTTTTGACTCGATCAACAAACTCCTCATACCAATAGCCTGCGGAATACGATCAATCTAAGTGGGGGTTTCGCGTAAAAAGTGATAGTGCTCGGAGATTTCAAAGGTCGTGTACCCCCCCCAAGAAAGACTGGTTTCTGCCGCTGGTGGAGTGTCATTTACCCCTGATTTCAAGTATGAAGGCCTCCCAAGACAGATCAATTGAGGGCCAAAGTGACATTCAGAAATGATGGACTTTGTTCGGTTTATTTGGGCTGCTCAGCTTACTATCCCAGTTCTCCACCAGACTTGGAGTCAAGTTTGACTTTTGAAAGCAATGCAGGTTGCTTGATAACTTGACAATCCACGCTACTAGATAAAACAACAATTATAGATTTCATTGGCCGGAACATTCTGTCATGAAGAACTTTGAATGATAAGTAATTTAAGTTCTCAAGTGCATTTGGGACCATTGTGTTCAATAATCCGTGTTGAAGAACCATGTCCAGGTCGCAATTGCAACTCAGGCCTGACAGATCCAATCCAGGAGCTCAAACTGCATGTACTATTCTATGCATTGTGTTTTGGAGAGTAGAACCCCAATAATTTGCAAACACCAAAGTGAAAAGATCAATGAAAGGACATCAAAGTGCAAATTAAGTTATTCCTTTGAAATTGAGCCAACAATAATAAACCCACGTGAGTATAAAATTGCTATTGCCTATCTTTTTGCCCTAACAACGCCTTTTTACTGGAAATATAAACCCTCAATAAGGACATTGGTCATAACTAAGAATTGAGAGAAAACTCCCTGTTGAGAAGGTTTCCAAACAAAGCCCATGTTTGTTGAAAATTGGCAGCCAATCAGATCGGTCGAATTTGATGACGTATACTCAACGTCGCGTATCTATGCCTAGAGCATCTATAGTACAGAAGACATTCCTTGACCAAAAGAGTAGACACCATCATTTCCCCTAATGCTTGGGCTTCTCGTTAGAAGGCATTGAAACACCGAAGAGAAATATTCATTTAGAACCTCTGCCATGCGCACATCCTCTGACCTGGGGACATCGTTCTGATCAAACAATGTTTCTGGACGCCATTCGAAGGTTATTAACGTAGCCAAAGGCACCTCGAAAGTTTTGCTTTTGTGAGAGTCTGCTCTCGGATACTAGTTTAGCCTTCCGGACCTCTTTTTGAGTAAAGCATTTATATTTCTTAAAACTTCTGCGATCGCTCTCACTTCCAGTCATTTTAAAGCTTTTCTACAATGTCGCTTTCTTTCTTGTCAGCTTTAAAACGTCTTTGCTGAACCAAGGTGGTCGTCCTTTTTCGCGCCTCCGTCTCCACGGGAAGAAAGGTCTCAATCCCATTACAAGTTCTGTCTTAAGTTTGTCCCAAGCTTCTTCCACCGAACCAACGGAGAGTTCATGCACCCAATCGGTGCTTAAGAGAGAAGCGGAGCGCACTAAAGTCGCCCCGGGATAGAATGGGAACGCATTGTTCAGATTCAACATGGTTGTCGCCAACAAAGATCCAAAACTCATGTGGTAGGTGGTTGCTAATGGTCAAATCAGTCCTGGGCAGAACAAATTGGACACAAGCAGGCTCGTTGGTAAGAAGCAGGTCAAGTGTGTTGTCTTTTAAGTCCGTAGTAAATTCAATCATCTGATCAAGGAACGCGTTCTGCACACTCTCCAAGAAATTATTTTTGGAGCGTGACGTTCCATATGTATGTTTCCAGGAAATGTAAGGATAGTTGAAGTCACCACAAATAACGGTGAACGAGGATATGGTCGAGACGTAGTCATTTAACGACACTCGATCAACTTCTAGGGCGTTTGGAGATAGAAACACAACAACCAAAGTGACGTCTTGCACTAAGATTGCACACACTTGAGGAACATTAACATGCACTTCGTGGCATTTAATGCCTTCGCGAACCATTATCATAACTCCACCGCCCCGTCCATCTCTAGTATCCAACCTATCCTTACGCGCTACCACACGATAGACAAGGCCTTCAAACTCAGAGGAGAGAATACGATCGTTTAACCAGGTTTCCGAGAGAACAACGAAATCAGGAGTATCATTAAAAAGAGGCTGAGCATTAGAGGTCCGTGACCTTATTTACCAAACTCCGTGCGTTGAGGTAAATTGAGCGTAGGAATGTCATCTTCAATTATTGCTTTGACTACGAGTGACCTTAATAGCAGAGAGCAAACACTGAGGGAAATGGACATGAATATAACATCTCCCACCGATGTAAGTGGAAACGTAGTGAAGTGTTTGTTCCAATGCATATTGGGAATATTCATAATTGGCCTTCTATGGTATGTAATGTTTCCTGTTTGAATGTTCGGTGAGGGTACTCGGTGGTAGGCATGTTATGTTAGATGAAGATAAATGTGAAATTGTTTCTTCGCCTTCACTCAGGCCGTGTACCTCATGGATCCTTGATGATACATTAGTCATCTGGATTGGCGAAGGAGTTGTTCCAAACGTTGTATGTCCATGATGTCTGATATTGTACGTTTTCAAAAGTATCCATGAGCTTTGTCCCAACCCAGGGTTTAGGGTCAATTCTAGTGACCGTAGAGGCTTAATGTGCGTTTTGAGAGCACCTTCAAGTCTTCGAGAATCCAGGCTAGTTCGAACAATGAAGTCCAACTCTCTTCTTTCTCGGGCTCCTTCATTGTTTAATTTGCTTCCCTCTGATATTCGTAGGGAATACGTAGGCCTTGTTGATCCGGTAGCATCTTTCAAGTCAGACTTGGACAAATTTTTAGATAGCATTCCAGATCAACCCTACATTCAAGGATTAGCTCGGTCTGCCAACTCAAATTCGTTGGTAGACCAAATATCATATAAAAATTGAAAGGTAATAAATAGACGAATTATAATCTTTCATTTTAATAGTACTGGGGATTACATTCCCTGTAGCGGTTAGAAAAGCCCGTGAAAAACCAAAAAAAAAAAAAAATCACTAGTGGTTACATGGCGTTCAAGCAGTTGATTGTGTCTTTGAATGTACCTGGTTTGAAAAGAGCGAGAAACATAACAAGTGCGCCAACGGTCCTGATAATGCTTAGTCCGAGAGAAGAGGTATGAATTTCAAACATATGGAATCCAGATGAAGAATCCCGATTGATATATATATATGTGTTGGATTCGGTTGTCTTGTAAAAAAAATTCCCTTTTATCGTGTCCTTCAGTTTTTGCAGTTGAGGGGTTGCATCCTATCACTGGGTGAATACTCAATATCATACTAAGATTTATGATGGAGAGATTCAATTGAAGGTCCATGAACGTGTTCGATGGTCGTGAGCCGGTGGATGACTAGTTGTTTATTGACTTGAGTTATAGGTATATATACACAGATGAGAGTTGAATCACCGAGAGCATGCATTGAAGGAAAAGAACTGATTGACAAGATGAGACAAGAACATAACAGAATGAAATAACGATTTGTCGCTTTTAAAGCGAATGAGACCCGTCTTGATTTGTTCAGGCGAGGTGATCTTCTGATGGCGATCTGGTGATTAGACACTGGTGGAGAATGCAGAGATGAATGGAAAGCAGTTGACATACCTAGATATAAGTCTTACCTCTTGTTTCGAATGTGAAGATAGGGAAATTGGTTTCAGGTATTTTCAGTTTGTCCAGAACTCTTCCCCTTTTTATCTGAAGTGATATATTTTGACAGTGTTTTTCTCTATTTGAATAACCTGTCTATTTCTTCGCTGAGAAATTGTCTCAAGCAACTGTGAATATTGGACTTTGGGGTCATGTTCAAAAGACCATAACCAGTACGGCACACATAAGCAATGACAACGAATTTAAATTCAATTTTTCGTGATTTCAATCCCCTGAATATGAATCTTAAATGTGTATATGATACTACTGCCACCGGAATTAAAACGGCATTTGACATCAGTGCAGGCGGCGGATTTGAAAGTTTTTCACATATTTTTTGGAAGACACAATTTTTTTCATGACATAAAGTTTAAATGCCACTTCTTTCTCAATTTTAACCTGGCAAACTACTGCTTTACCTACGCATCACTTTCACATGTGTTGATGATATTTTATTGAGCCCATTTCTTTTCAAAAATAAAAGCATAATTTACCATAAAATGGCATTTTTAATAATTTTATCCCTTTCTATGGTTATCTTAATCCCATAAATATTTCACATCCGCCCTCTAGATGGATTGATGAATGATGAGATGAACTAATAAAAGGTCTATCTTAATAACAAATGGGTTGTTAGCCGCACTCCAGAGCAGCTTTCGATGACCTTTGAATAAGTAAAAACGGGGTTCAAGTAAAAAAAAAATCACAAAATTTCATTAAATACGTTTCAGACGCTATCAAGTTCAACTTGGAAACTGTTTTTTTTTTAGTTTTGAGCTTGTATTTAGGGAGACCAACGTTCATCCACAAAATGCTCACAAATCAAAAAAAGCAGTGGGAATTACACTCCCTCTAGCGGTTAGAAAAGCCCGTGAAAAAACATACCAAATCAAAAAACCCGTAGGGTTTGACAAAATACACTACAAAGATGCACTATCTACATTTTCCAGAGTTGAATACCAATTTGTGCTATCGATGGAGTCAGAGTGAACATCCCCTTGCTGTGCAAGGTCAAGATGTTCCAAAAAACTTTGTCTACAAGGAAGGACCATTCTCGAAATACCGTGGTTTCTTTGGCTTATCCCAAAGCACTCCACATCAATGCCTCCTTAATGGAGACTTGTCTGGATCATCTCGGTGGTGGTTTGCTCTGGGCACATATCACTCATTTGGAGGACAAGATATGTTTCCTGGACCTGCTGAAAGGATAGTCACATTGGTGGAACTGTATGTTGAATTGTAATTAGTAGACCTCGAATAACAAAGTAAAATCTGTCTTTGTGGCCGAATTTTTTTATGCCAAATTTCCCACTTTTTAAAGCCACTTTTTCTCGTTTTTGACTTCAACTAGTTCTCACATTATACCCTCATATCTTAGCCGTTTTGTCTTGTAAGTGCATATGAATATCTTCTTAACTACTTATGCACTCCCCAGCTATTTCCAAGAGAACGGCCCTCAAGTCAAAACCAATGAAATAAAGGCTATGGATTTTCATAACATCGTTTGCCTTCCACATTCTTCTGCATGAGAAGTAGCTTGATTGAAAACCTGAAGAACTCATCCTTTTTCATCTTTATTGCTTGTTTAACTTGGCGTTGTTTTGATAATTCAATATATTTTTTTATATATTCGTTTTTTTTGTCAGCTGACGCCTTAAATGGTGGACGCGCCTTTTTACTTGACCGACAAGAACATTGCTTTTATGGTTTTAAATTGATAAAATAGTTCCAACTGTGATACCAGTGAGCAGGGCCACTCCCACGAGCAGTGCCCCCCCCCTGAATCTGTGATATGCCCCGTTCAATGTACCTCCCCTTCCAATCCCCCCTTCCCCTTCCCGGCCCACGTCTTCTTCAAGACGTGAGCTTCTAGCCCTTCAACCCTCTTCCTCTTCCTAATCATCCCTTCCTATTCCCCCCTCAATGGCCATAGTGATTTCTCTTTTCTAGGTCGGATTGAACAACTCGGTATCGAAAGGAATCAGCATCGGCGGCAACAGCGGATCAACAACAAGCGGAGGAGAGGAGGGAATCAACCGGTGTCGTCCTGCTTGCTCAATTGTCATGGACAGGCGAACATGCTGCGAGTGGCTGGAGCTGGACGGTGTCTCGACAAGATCCGAGGAAACTTATCCGAGACGTGGGTCACCGAGGAGAAACACGAGAGTTGCTTTCCTGGCAAATAGAGCTTAGTAATTGCTGCCAGGAAGCCCGTTGGGCGTGGTCGGCCCGGCGGTGGGTTGGAGCTCTATATTACCAAACACTTTGAGACCACACTTCTCTCGTCCTCTCCTCATCACATAGCCGTGAATGCCTCAGGCATCACCATCATTGGCATTTAGTTTTGTAGTGAAACAGCGTTCAGCCAGATAGTAATGAGTTGCGATAGACCATTATAAGGCAAGAGAGATAGTCACCCGAGCAATAAGTATGGAGCGAAGACTAATGTTGGAAGCAAACATTGCAAAGATGTCAAGGCCAAGCATGCAAATAACGGCAAGGAAGATTAATGAGTCAAACGTACAAATAATGACAACGAAGATTAATGAGTAAGCATTGCGAAGATGTCAGACCTAGCAGGCTGGGAGCAGATCCAAAGACCTGTCAACCTGTCATATAACAATAACATTAATACGAACATTTAGTGCTATTTAGCCATACATATCTGTCACCACCCGATGCATAAAAAGTGTTCCAAGAGGTTTCTTGGTAAAGTTTGTCTTGAGCGTAAGATAAGTAGCTACTGGACTCCCAACATGAGAGTACTGTATGTTTGTGCCTCCATACTGATACGTATATATGAACTACGTCAGAAATAAAGTACTGGCCACAAGACTTGTGCTACTTCTACTTCTTCTTGGGATGTAGGCGGATTACCCAAACCCATCACTCCAACCTACTCGTTAGATCAAGATCAAGTCGAATCCGCTAGAGTGTCACCATCCCTTGGTATCATCAGTGGTACTGGTCATCGACAATCCATACCGCTACCAAATTGGCACAGTCGGTAGGATCCGACTCAACATCTGTGGACACCCCAACGTGATACCCTATCATAAGGACACCCACGATGGCAAGGTAATACTTTTGGCACTCTAATTAAAGTCAGAAAACGGTTACTTATGTCGTGTAATTCAGTCGTCCCGACATCCATCCAAAAATCCAGAACAGCTGCTTTCTCGGGAAAAGCTAGGCGGGAATTTCAAACCGCCTTTAAGGACAAAACAGTCTAACGATGGTGACGCTACATACTCACAATTCGAGTCACAAATAACCAACCTACTAGCATACCGATCCTAACCTAAATCCCTGGCCGAAGTACAGTTAATCAAAAAATTAATTAACATTGCTCATGTTGAAGGACAAGAAGCAATCATCCAAAAGATCGGGGAAATGGAAGGCGAGCTCAATGCTCTCCGACAACCAACAACAGAAACGGAACATACCAAACGATGGGCTCCGCATCTGTTTACCGATCCTGAGCAGTACCTCCAATCGGGAATTCTATCGATTCGAAGCTACAGCCAACGTGGTGGCCGCGGCCGACGCGTGGACCACCTCACAGACCATCAGAGCTGTCATTGCCTGCGTTCGAGACGAGGGACTGGACAAGCTGCTACCCGCTGTATGAGACCCATCTGTATTCCGATCAACAGACGAGTTCTGGACCAGAGTCTGCAAGCAATTCATCTCTCACGCGCATCAACAGACGACAGTTACGAGGCGGGACATCTCCATTGACCTTCTAAGACAAGTTGTCTCCATTCAGTTTCGGTCAAGGAAAAATGATCAATTCAATGTAGGACATTGGGCGATCAGGCATGGAACATCAACAAGGTCAAACTGACATCACGCTACCTGGCCATGTTGCCAAAAGATCCAACACGTTTATGCTTCCACACATGAGGCCAAACAAAAGCCATACAAATGCGACTTAAGCAGCGTGTACTCGATAACAAAAGTGGATCATGCAAAGTATTGGGACAGACCCCAGCCCGTACGGTCTAAATAGCGCCAGGGTTGGGGGAACTACCTACTTGAAGGGAGTGCGCATATCTGAAAGCGATATCGGTAGTTTGGGAGGTTGGGCACCATGGAGCTCTCAACCGGGTCACTATTCAATGTCTGATGTCGAAAAATGGAAGCAAGCTTCACCTGTTTTGAGAATATAACTGACTTGAAATACCCGTGTCCAGAGCGAAAAATAAATTGTCCCTTGGGAGACTTCAGACACCTACTGCTATGTTCTAAATTCAAACCATTATAATAGTTTAGCTAGATTAGACCCATAGACAAGATGACGACTGGTAACGACGGCAGTAAACTTCCTTTTCATCATCATGAAAGACAATGTTTACTTATAGTCATTATTAGGAGGAAGTACAAGCCAGTCGAGGTTGCGTTGATACTTATGATCTATTCCGAATTGCACGTTCAACCATGCTTTCATAACATTGCAACTTCCGGTCGTCATTAGCGTAAGAGAAGCTATCGAGGGTAGTTGTGTGAGAACCTCCGCTACACCCACCGACCACCGGTTCTCATTCTCTTACGCAGTTTGTATGTATCTTATTTTTACCATCAAGATTCTCGCACACTTCTAGACAGTTATTAGACACTTACTGCTATATTCTAAATTCAAACCATTGTAATAGTTTAGCTAGATTAGACCCATAGACAAGACGAGGACTAGTAACGACGGAGGTAAACTTCCTTTTCATCATCATGCGACCGATTTTTGTCAAGATTGTTTCCTTTCAGATTTTGACCTTTTGGCCAAAATAAGTTAGGAAAACGCAGAAGCAAATTTCATTGCAAAACTCATACTTAAGGCTCCTACACATATGTTCATTTCATATAACGGCTTGAAATCATTATATAGGACAAGTTGAATAAATGGTATACAAACGCTGTATTGTTGTTGTCCGAAGATTAATGTAAGAAAATGTTGTCAGAGGCGACAAAAATTTTGAAGATGCTTACATTTTATTTCGGAAGCCAGAAATTGGTAGTTCGTGTGAGACGTGATTTGTTGATTTGGCAGTCTTCTACCCGGTAGTAGGATCTTTGTACACCCAAAAGGTGTGCCTTATATTGGATTGATGAATGATGAGATGAACTAATAAAAGGTCTATCTGCATAACAAATGGGTCCTTCGAACACCAATTTTTGCGTCAAGTTTATTACATGTTCTCTCTAGATGGTCTCTCCAGAAACAGAGTGTGCGATGGACGCTTCAAGAAGTTCCGAGCTCTTCGCATCGCCAAAAGAAAGTCCTCTGCGATTGATTGTCATGCACGAATTGAGCCATTTCAAGTGCCGTGTTTAATATGGGTATTCCCCCTTTTCCGACACATTTGTTGTCGCATCATTGGCAAATGGCACTGTAGGGCATTAAGTGTTAGCCCTACCATTAGGAAAAGAATTGTGTTACTGAAGTTTTTTTTAATTTGTATGCATGTCTATTTGTATGAGATGGGGGATGCATGTTTCAGCTTGGTTTGGAAGGTGCTACAGTATCATCTAGGCACATTTTGCTTGTTGCTTGTCGCTCTATTGAGCAAGGAAGAGGAGAAGGGAGAGCCATAAGACTCATTGGGCCCAAACCTCCATATTACTTGGGTTGTGTGCGAGATCTTCAGCTTGAGGTGTTTGGACCTTCAATATAATGCATGAATGAATTTGCTTGTTTGCCTTCTCAACGCCCAAAATTTACACTGGTTGTATGAGAACTTAATAACAGTTTCATGCTTTGCATTTGGATGCAAAATCCCCTTCATGGCATGGCTGGGTTGTAGGGGGAAGGAAAATATGTCAGTAAATATAAGAATGAGATGACTGAAAAGCAATATAGAACATTTTCGCTTTAAATGTCACTAGTTTTATCATTTTCTGCCACGTGTTCAAAAAACTGTTTAAATAACTTCTCTTCCTTTTACTGAAGAGAGTCTGAATGTTCTTCAAAAGCCATGCTTCAAAAGTGTTCTCCGTTCTTTGCCACTTTCTCAGAACCTTAATTTGGCCATTAAAGACATTAAAAAGCCATGTTAAGACCAAAACGTCGTTTGGAACCAAAAGAAAACGACACAAGTTGTTTTAGAATATCTATTGTGATTCCTCATATCCAGTTTTGCAGTCCTTACGCATACGTTCATTTCTCTTCGGGAAGAATATGATATTGATTGAGGTCCTTTTCAAACTGGCATTGTTTGAATGTGTCAAATTGTCCATTTGTAGCACAGCTTTCATCAAGAATGTTGGTGCAACTGTTAACAAGTCAAACTTTTCTATTTCTAACCCAATCGGTTTATTGTGCTGATTATGAATTTCTGCAAATGAAAAACTTATACGGATTTCAACTGGATCCAAAAACTCTGATTTTAGAGGAAGATAGCTCCAATCAGGAACACCATGGAGGTAACGGCTGTTCATGTTTCATAATATGTTTTACCACAATATAGTCAGTGCATCAATTCAATAAGTAACTTGCTTTCCAATTTTCTTCACCACTTCTTCTCTAAAAATGAATCATTACTTATAGTTATGATAATTACATATGAACAAAAACAATATTTTCAAAGTTCTCATTAGGGAAAGGATCTGCTCCAGGACTTAAATGTGGTCTCAAAACGGACTCTTTAGGACTCTATATGGTTGAAAAATAGGTTGTGACGGCTCAATATCAAAACGAGTTATTTGTGGTTCAAAATCTGCTATCATAAAGCATTGATTTCTTCAGATTTGCATGCAGAAATTTTAGTTTAATGAAATTCCCTTGAACAATTGAACAATTCCCTCTAGTGAAGCAATTCGACAGTGACCACAAGCCCTTTAATGACTCTATCGAGCAGATAAAATGGACTTTACATGGGTCTTATTAGACAATCTAGGGCGCCATAGCGTGAAAGACGAGTCCATGAAATTACACTAGGTTGATTCCATTCACATTAAACCTCAGCGCATCCTCACTACAAGATCAATACCAGTGTACTACAAAGAAGAAGCAGACAAAGTTATCAAGCAACTCGAGGACGATAACATCATAGTGCGTGTGACTGAACCAACAGACTTTAGGAACAAGGAAGCCGTATGATCTAAAGAAGGTCACGGACTTTTAGAAATATGGACTGCGAACGAGCTTCCCGCCAAATCGGCCTGCTCTTGGTCATAGCCACTCTGAGCCACTTTTCGAATTAAAGTAATAAAATAAGAAACGTAGATCTCCTCAATTAACGGTAGGTCAATCTTATATCATTTACATGCAAAGTCGATCGTTTCAAAGTTATGTTGTCAAAAGCTTATGTAGCTGACCAAGAGCAGGCCGAAAATTTCATTTTTATGTAGTGTTTACTACACAACTTTGAATATGTCTCCTGAGTTCCCTAAAAATTGGTTTGGGCTCAAACTTGGCCGAGTTCATCTATTCAACAAGATTTTGTGGTCGTATAAAGTGCTTATTTTGAATAAGATGAGCGGTTTAGGATATAGGATATACACATCACATTTGATGATTTGGGTGGTCTTTGCAATACAATACCATTTTACTGAATAAAGCAGTCTTATCGAGACATTAAACCTGTAAGGCTTAAATATATTAGCAAAGTTCCTAAATGTGTTGCAAATATCTATTCCATAATTTGCCATTTTCGTTGCATATTCAGGTACATATTTTGGTCCGAAAGTTTGCATATTTGCCCACCTCTACTCATGACATAGTTACATACCCCAAATAACAACACGCAATAAGCGCACTCTGTTGTCTTACCTCATAGCATTCGATCGAGTTCAAAGATAATCAGATTAAGATATCGAGAATTTACCGTCATATACATTCTGGTTAAAATTCATGAAAAGATGAGTTGGTGTGATCATAAGTATAGGTTGTGTAACCAATACCATTATTTTTCTCATCTGTCCTTTGATCTCCTTCCAAGCTTCACTTCTTCTCATTCGTCTCTTGTCCGTCCTGCAAGGCAAACCAGAACCAAACCACTCGGAATATATCTCCGATAGTTCTATTCTAATTCACTCATTCGGAAACTCAACAGCAGTCCGGACCAATGACATCTTAGCTCAAAGAGAGAAGAACCCAGAAATGCCGGGAACTCAACCAACCAAACCCAACCTCTCCCAATTGAATGGTCGCTTACTCTCAAACGATGAATCCATGCTTTACTCTCAACGGACCCAGCGACCAACGATCAACAGGTATTACAGAACGGCCACTATCCTACCAAAATCTGAGAACCGAACACTCAGGGTAACATATACATGTAGCATATCCAAGGATAAATGTAATACCAAATACAATACAATACAAAACAAAAATAAATATACAAAGGAGATTGTTGTAGCACATTTGACTAATGCCTGATTGAGTTAAAATTGAACGTGTGTTCATGGGTTAGATCCCAAGTCTTCGCCAACCAACCCAAACCACACTTCTCTAGTGGATATTTGCCTCGAATGGTAACCCTTGAAGCCAGAATGGGCAACAATCCGCCATATATGAAACTATTTGTTTTAACTATTGGTCCGACGATTCAGTGGTTTACTAGTGGACTGTATAATAAATAACTTTCTTTCGTTTTTCACCTTATATTTTTCCTCGTGTTCACGTCACAACAAGAACTTGATCTATTCTGTTTACTTTTTCTTTCCCTTCCGTTTCCTTTTTCTCAGGGAGCCACCGACATTCACATTTCACCGGAACATCTCCTCCCCCCGGGGCACTCGCCACCGGCGGGTCACCACCATCGATCGGCTCCTTGGCTCTCTCCAGAAGGACGAGCTTAACTACAGGGCGAAGAAACTCGCCCTTGGGGGTGCTCACTTTGGCTTTCCTAACCAAGCCGTCCATTCCCGGGTACACCTCCGAGATGTAACCCCAACGCCACTTCCCCCGTGGCAGATTATTGTCCACAACCAAGACGACATCTCCCACGCAAAGGTTCCTCTCTTGAGATCGCCACTTGGAACGAGCAAGCAGGGTCAGAAGGTATTCGGATTGCCACATTCTCCACACATCTTCCACAAAGGATTGAACAAATCGATAACTATCCCGTGGATTAACGACTTTCGTGTTCACTGGAATAGGAGCTAGATTCTTGCTAGCTCTTTGAATCAGAAAATGATTAGGAGTCAATGCTTGGAGATCTTCTGGATCCCCGCCGACGTAGGTGAGAGGACGTGAATTTAGCAATCCCGTGACTTCTGATAACAAGGTCCTCAATTCGAATTCCCGCAAGCTCCGTCTCTGTTGTGCTTGGGTCATTGCTTTGTACAAGGCTCTCTTCGAACTCTTCACCAGGGCCTCATGTATGCCACCAAAATGAGGCGCCGATGGCGGCTGGAATTGCCACGTGATGCTTTCTTTCAACATTTCTTCCTGTAAGAGGGGGTCACGATCTCTGGCACTCAAAGCTTGTCTCAACTCGGCCTCGGCTCCACGGAAGTTCGTCCCGTTATCTGAATATAGATATCTGGGTTTTCCCCTCAAATTACAGAATGTTCTCAGGGCATTTAAGAAATCCGGAGTCGACCGAGATTGGGCCAGCTCCAAATGAACTGACCTTGCGACCATGCAGACAAAGAGACAGCCATACCTCTTTCCGTCTTGTTTCGGCTTACCCGGATTTCGAATGGTCCAAAATAATCCACAGAAGTATAGTAGAAGAGCGGCGACGGAATCAACCTCTCCTTAGGCAAATCCGCCATCCTTTGCGTCAATGGCCGCTAGGATATCCGCTTACATGTGGGACACTCTCTTTTTACTTTCTTGACCAACTCTCGTCCCTTTGGAATCCAATATTGTTGACGCACTTGACTCAATGTGTATTCGGTTTTTCTGTTTAGATTCTGACAATGCTTGCTTTGGACGATTAATCTAGCTAATGCACTCTTCGGACTGATGATGGCGCGGCGGGATGCTTGGCGTCATAAGGCAACCTTGCCAATCCAACCCGTCCTCCAACTTGGCAAGGTAGACTAGCCAATCTTGTGGTTGAAATTTTACAAGGATACATTTGCCAGTTTAATTTTCAAATTTGCCACTTTTTGCGCGGATTATTTTCTACGTACCAAAAGCAATTTCATCAAATGGTAATAAAAATGTCTTAAACTTCACGATCACAAATCAATAAAATCATGGTCAACAATTATGATATTATAGTTATGAATTGTTTATTTTAAGTAAGTTTTAAGTGATATCATAAACTACCTTTGTCCGTCTCCCAGCCAAATGCCATCAGCGACGGGAGTTGACAAAGGATCTGTTCAATCTGGCCCATCCACTCTACTGCAATAACCAAGATTTTCATCACTTACCGCTACCTACCTGTCTTTGTACTATCTATAACTCACCTCTTACCTTTTTCATGTACATTGAACCAATTCTAGTCATACTCATTGTGATATCACTTCTAGTCAGCTATTTTATTGCCTTTACCTTCTTGACATTTTTCTTGTTTTATCAACAAACCTTTGTATAATGTACATACATCGGATTTTATTTTATAGTCATTTTTACGCCATGACATGACCAAGAGTCGCAATAAAGATTATTATCATTAAACTATATTTGATTGTTCTGCATGCTTTTGAGAAATGGAACGTTTTCATTTATTTTTGGGACATTGAAAAAGCATATTATATTTCTTGCCAATTTCTGTAAGGTATAACCGGAGCATTTTGCAGCCAAATTTGGTGCAAATTACAACTTTTGAAGGGTAATATATCAAAGCCTGTTCTATGGATTTTTATGAAATTTGAATTGAAGGCGTAACTAAGGATGCTCACAATGTCTATTAATAACGATTTCAAAAATACTATCTTCTAATAGGTTTTCAGTGGATTAATATCCTTATAAGAGCTACTTTTAATGATACATACTTTTTCAAACTTGGTCCTTGTGCTGTTTCAACAAGGAAAAATGCAACTAAAAGGCTTGGCATTTGAGCATAATCTTTTTAAGTGGAGTCGGAACCGCCGTGTCCTGACATGTTCCTAATGAAAAGTCTTAAGACCTGTTCGACCTTTTGCAAACTTACTGAACTAATTGGAGCCCAAATATTTGAAGCATATTCAAGAGCTAGCTGAACAATTGACTGCCACAGAGCTAATACCGTGATACTATCTCTTGACTTTCAAGTGCAATGTATCCAACACCACACGTTTGAGCGTGTCTACCCACCTTAAAATGAATAAGCCGATGGAATTTTCCATTATTTTCGACCACTAAGTCCAAACCACTTATGTCAAAATGTAGATTATATACGCATATGGTAAATAGATAAATACGATACATTGTGAAAATGATTGGGAAGTCTTATGGAACAACTTTCTTTTCTATGGAAAAACGCGGTATTTAAAGAATGATATGAAAAAATTTACTTTTCTCGCAAACGAAACGACCAAGAGTCAAAACTTTGAAATAAGAATTTCACCATCATTGCCCTGACTTCCAGAGTTTCTTGCTTTCAGATCTATTATTGAAATGTGCCATAAGTTGCCAAAATGAATGTCAAACAGTTGAATTTAAAGACGGCCTATGTCGGTTGTATAAGGGATTTACCGTTATCAAATCAGCTGACCCCAATCAAGTTGTTCAGGTCCGAATGAAGCATCGTCTGGATCCACAATCCCGTCCGATCCTTCCCATTGGGCCACAGATCCTAGTGTTTCGTCAAAACGCATCAGATTAGATATTTTGGCCCCCTGGCGTCATAGCATTGAACAAGAATCAAACATTATCTTTAAGATATTCGATATTGGACGAAATACACGATTTTCGAGGGACGGATGGCAGTTTCCACTTTAAACTGTGTTATCCAGGTTAGTATGCCACGAAAGCAGCATATTTTTTTTTGGTTTGGTTTTTCACGGGCTTTTCTAACCGCTACAGGGAATGTAATCCCCAGTACTATTAAAATGAAAGGTTATAATTCGTCTATTTCTTAACTTTCAATCTTTATTTGATATTTGGTCTACCAGCGAATTTGAGTTGGCAGACCGAGCTAGTCCTTGAATATAAGGTTGATCTGGAATGCTATATAAAAATTTGTCCAAGTCTGACTTGAAAGATGCAACCGGATCAAAAAGGCCTACGAATTCCCTACGAATATTAGAGGGTAGCAAGTTAAGCAATGAAGGAGCTCGAGAAAGAAGAGATGTGGACTTCATTGTTCGAACTAGCCTGGATTCTTGAGGGCTTGAAGGTGCTCTCAAAACGCACATTAAGCCTCTAAGGTCACTAGAATAAACCCTAAATCCTGGGTCGTGCCACTTTTTTATTTATTGATTGCAGCATTATGTTAACTTGTTTTAAAAGTTTGTCGGCTTTAATTTTTAGTTTTATAACAAGAAATTTGGCATTATTTTTCGCTCCACTCATCGTTAGGCTACGTACACTTGACTGAAGCTTGAAATCTTATCAAATTATAAATCCGTTGACAAAAAAACTTATCATATTTGTCATTTTTTCCTAAAATGTTATTCAAGTTGTGCAGGTTAAGCATTTTGGAATGCTATTGATAACATTGATCTAGAGTGTATTCGACTAATGTCCAATAACTTTTTCACAAAAGAATTGTAATATCAGTTTTTAAAGAGCCATGAACGAAGTTAGGTTTTTGGGTTAACAATCGACATCGCAGAGCAGTTCCAACCACTAGCTTTTTTGCATTTGTCTCCGATTAGTAATCTTAGAATATTTTGCCAATAAATGTTTGTTAGGGCCAACATTAATGCTTCGAGATTTAGGAAGTGAAGTGCTTGCCTGTAAGCAACAATGTTTCTACGCTGAGAAATTGTCTCAACCTGCTTTGAATTTTGGGAATTTGGGTTCTTGAAATCATTATGGCACAAATACGTAATCCGTATGAATTTCTATTCAGCTTTTCGTGAATTCAGGCCCCTGAGTCGGAATTTAAGATTTGTCTATCATATTACCGTCACCGGAATTAAAACGGCATAAGTGACAGATAGTGTCCAACTTAGGTAAAGGAGATAATCCGGTTTAGAACTATTGTTTCTGACGATATTTCTTCACCACAAATAACGAGCCATTTCAAAACGAGGTCTTATTGATTAAGATTTTAAATCCAAGTCTTCATGATTATTTACATGTGAGATTTGAAACCGCACTCCAGGGAAGCTCTAGATAATATTTTCATAAATAAAAAGGAGTTGAAGTTCATTCAAATTGCAAAATCTCATGGAACACGTTTAAGAAGCTATGTTGTGAGTTTTGAGCTCATACCCACGGAGACCCACATTCATCCATCCACAAAATGCACCGAAAACAACACTTAAACGTAGGATTTGACAAACTAAACAACGATGATGTGATTATCTGTATTTTCCAGAATTAAATAGCAATTTGTGCTATCGATGGAGTCAGAGTGAGGACCCCCTTGTTGTGCAAGGCCAAGATTTTCCAAAAGACTTTGTCTACAAGGAAGGACCATTCGGGAAATACGAAGGTTTTTTTGGCTTATCCCAAAGCAATCCACATCAATGCCTCCTTAATGGAGACTTGTCTAAATCATCTCGCTGGTGGTATGCTCTGGGTGCATATCGATCATTTGGAGGACAAAATATGTTTCCTGGACCTGCTACAATACCAGTCACGTTGGTGGAACTATATCTTGAATTATAATTAGTAAAGGAGCACATCTAACCATTTTTTTGTAAATATGTGTGTTTTGAAAACCACATTTCAAACTTTCCTGACTTTCTTAACCCTACTGAAAATGGAATCAATCCCCAACAGTTCAAGACGGAAAAAATTGGCATATCATATCTAATTTTTTTATATAATATATGATCCACCAACTGAGCCGGCTAGCCCTGGATAGTTATTTTCATCAGGAAATTTGATCAAAAATTTGCCCTTCAGTTTGATTTCAACGCCTATATATTTCCTACATACTGTGTTTGAGGGAGGCAAGTTGCGCAAGAGGCAACCCAAATATTTTCTACCAACTCCCCTCACAACCCACATTCGGATCTTCAATGTCCTCATTTCTTACAGCTTGCCGAGTAACTGAATGGTGCTTTGACTCTGTGATCATTCATTAACCTTCCACTTGAGTTCCATATTCTATTTTTTTTCCCGGCATAATTAAGCCGAAGACAGTTATATATTCAGTAGGAGTATAGTATTATGTACAGAGGAATGGGTGTGCTTCTGAGCCTGTTCCAAGTCCGTCGCAACATGTTGGGATATAGAGTCCCTCTTTTAGATCAGGGTGTGGTTCTCTCATGACGATGCTTCAGTTCGTATACATACATGCCCTCGTGACAAGGTAAAAGGGAACCTTATGCCTTGTCAATAAAGAAGAACCTGTTGCATTGCGTGAGAGAAAGAGAGAGTCCCTTTTTATGTTAGGTTGCATGACAGATTTACAATTACATACTTAAAAAAACAATTGGAATTTTTGAACAAGATAACTATGGGAACATTGAGATAAGGCATGAAAACAAGAGGAAATATGAAGGACAAAATTACGAAATATGTAATTACTAGTTCTTCATGGAAATGTTGATTATTGAAGTCTTGTGAAACGACATCGGAGAAGAAGTCTTTAAGGGGCTTTGTGGATTGCTAGCAATGTTGATGAATGCTGTTTCTGGGAAACCGTCAAGTCCAAGTCCAATCGCCAACATCCGATGATGGTTCGATGATCGGTGGAATGATCTTGATGCCTTTATACCGGAAGTGATTTTATTCCTATTGTTGTGAGGATGAGGCGAAGGAGATCGCGCCCTCGAAGACCTAGAAAGGCGTCATCTGCCACAAGAAGACACAATGAAACCAATATCAGGATGCGTGTCGTTTATGATAGGCTTTCAAACAATTGACGTTAACAAGAGTTGAACCAAGTATGTAGGAGTTCACGAATCTCCATCGGATAGATATCCGTTCAATGGGGTCGATTCGGACGTTCCAGTTTCTCATGGCTTCTCTTGTAGAGGTTACATTGAATTAGAGCAGGATGGCTCAAGAAGTCGGAAAGATAGCGATCGAAAGCGAGTCGATGGCCTTACAATTTTCCATCTGAGAGAAGTCCAACCAGTTCTAATTTGGTCCAAAACTGTAGAATTTCAATGGTCAGCTAAGGCGGTGATTTTGTAAGTGGTGCATGCTTTTGGATTAAAACATCATTTAGCATGACAGGATCTCCAATGGGTGGTTGCTTGCGTCTTTGGCGACAGTTTGCATGGTTCCTGGAGCCGTCTCAATGCTTTTCTAACGTAGTTTGGACATGAGATTGGATATGGCAAAGGCTGGCTTTCATCGCATTTCAACAGAAGTCCAAATTAGGCCAACAATAATCATTAGAAAGCAAAGTTTTTAAGGGATAATAAGAGGATCAATTTCGTATGATACCTCGTTGAAATTCTACCGTTATGGGGTAGTAGGGATGTTTTGAAATAAAATGAACATAGCAAATGAGAATGCAGATGGTACTGAATCAGTTTAATCGGATGCAGAGTCAAGAATCTCCCAATCAGTATGTAAGGAACGATTAGAGTAATAGTTTTCTCTTCCCATGCATCTCCTTCAAATATTCAAGGATGACGTCACAAATAGACCAAATGCATTTTATTAGGCTCTTAAAATTAAATAGGCTCTTTTTGACTAATAAAGCGTTTGCCAATTTTGATCTCAGTCAGACGTCTGTGTCAAAACAATAAGCTCTTGAAACTCAGTGCTGTGTAGGCAAAACATGATTGGCTAAACGCCACATTGCTAAGATCTTACCAACGTGGTGTGAGCTCATTCAATTTGTGCCCTCCCGGGTATGAGTTTTTAAATGCTCCTAACTTTTGACATATACTTTTGATTGAATATAAAACTGACCAATGCGTTCTGAGGATACAACCGAGTTAGCTCATATCATGGGAAATGCATTTAATCGATTGGGATTGCAAGTGCTCATTTCCCTTAATACCCTTAATATTTTATTGGTTTATTGGTGAGTCCAACTTAAGCATCATGGTGTATATTAAGTATTGGGTAAAAAGATGATGAAAAATAGAATACTATAGGGAAACACCATTTGACGAAGTTGTCATTGAGTAATAATGGCGAATAATAGAGTGATGATGGCGACAGAACGAGGGGCCAACGAGTCCCAAGACGGCCATCAATAGGTATACAGGCCCAAAGTTATAGGCCCGAGAGAAGTGCAGTGTGCAAATCAGGAATGTAACAACTCTAATCAGGATTCCCTAACATTAACCGCATTGGCACATGTAAAGAAATGTACCCCTTTAACAAATCAGCGCCCCTGCTAACCCGAAATTGAACGTTCTCTTTTGATTCCCCCCCTAAACATATGCCGATCCCGATCATAAATTAGGGAAAGGCAAAACTAACAAGGAAAAACCAAGATAGCAGAACAGACAGTTGATGTTCATAACCTGCCTTGCCATCAACTCCGGTTCAATAAGCCTCCGCTATACAATAAGGTCTATCTCAAATGTATTCACTAAGTCTTTGGACACTCCAGCATCAGTCATTTCGTCACCGGTCAATTCGGAGTCGCTATTCCGTTCATCACAATACGATAATGGAAAAAATGTACACAAGTTGCAGGTCATAAGGTTGAAATGATCGTTATCTAGCAAAAGAAGGAGGCGGATCGAAGGAGTGTATTGAACGAAGTAATGGTTTGGCTTTGCCGAGCTTCCAACGAGAGGGAATTCCACAAAGGACCAAATCTCACGAAGAAAGTGTGTTCCCGACAGAATCTTTTGAAGCAGGGCTCCTGAGAAGACAGCAGGCATCTGCTCGAGTTAGATAAGATCGGACGGAACCCACGAATTTAAAGTTGTGTTTCACAAGCACTGATCTATTGATCACTTTCCAAGCCAAGGTGAGGTTGAGGTAGAGACGCAAACTTCTCTCTCGTAGAGTTTCGATGTTTAGAGACTTTAACCGGTCAGTGTATGATTGATTTTGTAGACCTGGTAGCATCTTGGAAAATGTGCGTTGGATACGTTCGATGAAATGAATTCCAGTTTTCAAAGGCGGACCCCACACTTGCGAGCTCGTTTCCAAGAGAGGACGAACATAGACTTTGAACAGTCTTGCCAACTCATCAACATTCCTGTTGGACAATAACCTATTTATTCTGTGGACCAGCCCACGAGCTTTGGCCGCTAACTTGGTACAATGGGTGGGAAAATCTCAATTATTTATCCACATATATCCCCAAATCCTTTTGGGTATCCACTTGTTCTAAACGAGACCCTGCCATTGTATATGTACAAGGTGGTAATGCATTTCCAAATCGCGTGATTTTGGTCTTGGATTCATTAAAACACATTCTGTTTTCCTTTGCCCAACTCGTGATATTGAGTATGTCTTCCTGTTTTGCCGTGTGATCGTCTTGAATGTCAATGACACCAACTATTTTCGTTTCATCGGCAAACTTCAAGATTTAGAGAGGTTCTCTCACCTCCAAGTCGTTTACAAAGATTGAGAAAAAGGGGTCCTAGGACGCTGCCCTGTGGCACGCCAGTGCGTATAGGTTCCCAGTTTGATATATGGCCATTTAAGGCCAATCTTTGGAAACGATCCCTGAGCCATTGCTCTATCCACTTCTTCATGTATCCACCAATTCCACAATAAGCTCAAAATCTTTTTGAGTAGGATTCGTTAGTCAACGAGATTAAACGCTTTGGAAAGATCCAAATAAACAGTGTCCACAGCTTTTCCTTTGTCGATAGCCCGGGTGATAAACTCATGATGTTCAATCAAGTTCGTCTGACATGATCGCCCCTTCCGGAAACCATGTTGAGAGTCCGATCTACGCGTACTACTTGGTCCATTACTATTGATTCCATTAGTTTGCTCACCGATGACGTTAGGGAGATGACGTGTTTGAAAAAAATGACAGATGAGCTGATCTTATCTGCTATCTTAGGCTTCCTCAGAAATATATGTTTATCGTTTAAAGCCTCTCAAAAGCACAATTTGTACGATAGAGTATTGGCACAAAAGAGGAGATAGAAAAAACGGAACGAAGGTTCGGGTTGACAAAATAAAAAATGGGAGCAGAAGTAAGTAATAGCAAACACCAAAATTCAAGTTTACCCTCCGAAAAGTGGTACAGCACCGAACGCAATGAATGTCACACACATACAAAAAGGAAAACATTAGTAACGGCAAAAAAAAATACAGCAAGTGCTCTTGATAGCGATCAAGTTCTTGAACGCACAAGAAGTTTTTGATAACCGAATAACCAGGGGTAGAGCGTTCAAATGATACACCACCCGAAGAAAAAAGGAATTGAGTCGTGATGAGGTCCTGGCAAAGGGCTTGCGGACCTCTTGCTCATAATGCACCTAGTGGACGTAATGGAAACGTCACTGACTACGAGGATGACACCGTACACAGAATAGAGATTCCTTACTAACATTAGTCGATTGGATATCTTAATAAATTAACCAAATCAGCTCCAATTCTTCGTCTCTCCAACGATGGAAGACCCCAAATATGTAGGCGATCTAAATAACCAAGACCCACAGTTTCTGTTGCCAGCCTCGTCATTCTTCGATACCCGGGGGACCACACAGAAGAGGCGTAATCAAGAATTGGACGAACATATGTGCTATAAAGCAGTCGAAGCAAGCAAAGGCGTCGGCAAGCAAGATGTACTCAAGACTATCTCTGAGCCGTATGATTGCAGTCCCAAAATGTCAAAACATGCAATCTCAAGCTTGGAAGGCCAATAAACAGTCGATGCGTTTGTTGGGAATTGAACCTGATAATTGATATCTTACCCTTAGAGCAAGATTCACACTGCATTTGATGAGCAACTTAGGGCCCTCTTAATCCCCATCAAAAAGGGATCTTTTCTATGTCTAGGTACATTTGCTTGCCAAATTTTCATTGGTCGTATTGTGGGTTAATCAATGCCTGATTTTAACTGAAATTTAAGATGGAAGTAGGTAGATTTATGCCAATCACTTTTAGTTCATTGATTATTAGTAAAACAAGAAGTTTACCATTTGAGATATCATTTTCGCGTATCTTAAGTAGGAATATCTTAATTCTGATTAATCTAAGCATTATGATCAACTATGTATCAAGTTAGAGGGTTTTTTATGTCACTTTTACCCACATCTTTCAGCATCAATTATATTCACTTTTTCTTAAATGTCATTTACATCAGACATTGGTTAGACCAGAACGTGACAAATTTATGGGAATTTGGCATGCATCACCACCACAGAATCATTTTAACGGGGATTAGAACCGACGTGTATTTTCTACGAATTGAAATTCAGCGCTTGGCTTTCGCAAAACTTCTTTAAGTACTTAAATGTTGGAAGGACAATGTTTGTGGAAGAGGGTGAATTCCAAACGTTATGATTGGCCATTAAATTGGCCTTCAACCCACGAGATTCCATTTTGCGAGATTTTAAGACGGTCACCAAGTGTTTCAAAAATAGGCTTGAGTACATCATGCTTGATTTATCTCTTGTAACCGTGTGAAAAGACATATTCAGCTGCATTTTAGCCTCAATTTGGAAGAATGTGAAGGCATCTGCTTTTTAAAAAGTGAATATTTTAAGCAGTCGCAATTCAAAATAAGTGCTCACCTTCCCACATGGTGGTATCTCATTATAAACCTATTTATCTCACTTCGTGTATTGCGAAGATGCTTGAGGAAGATCATGAAGTCCAAACTTGTTGAATTTCTTGAGGTCAATGCAATGAAGTCCTTCCACCTAGCCAGCATAGGTTCCGAGCACATTTGAGCACGGTTACCCAACTGATTGAACATTTAGCGTAGGTATTGAGGGACTAGAGAGCCATGAATCAGCTGACGTTGTCTATCTTGATTTTGCCGAGGCCCTTGATAAAGTAGATCGTGGCGTTTTGCTGAGTGGACTTCATGCCATTGGGATCCAAGGCAAGGTTCTCAATTGTATAAAAGGCTTCATTCATGATTGGAAGCAAATTGTTAAGGTCGAGGGATCCCTTAGTTACAAACATGATGCCAAGTCAGGTGTTCCCCGGGGCTCCATTTTTTGATATTTTGGGTCCTTTTCATCATCTTCAATGCTCCACTTCCGGAGCTTTGTATTAGTAATGTCAGTATTTCTTCCTATGCTGATGATACAAAATTGGCAGTTGATAGGAATGGTCAGAATTCCAGTTGCCTGGAAGAGGTCCCAGACCAAATCTACTCTTGGGTTGCTGCGAATAACATGGCATTGAATGGAATGAAATTCCGCTCAATGACCTTTGGGTCGACGCCATTAGAACTCCACTATTAGATGATGAAGGTAAGGGCAGTCAGCAGACCTCATCTATGAAGGATTTAAGTGTAGTGCTTTCAGATAATGGAAAGTTCGATGAGCATATCCAGTTGAAAGTTGGTAAAGCTTTTAAAATGAGTGGCCCGCACACAGATCTTTGTGGCACACTTGACGTGACTTGTGCCATGATGAGAATGATCCATTAAGATTTACTTTTTGTCTTCTGTTGCAGAGTCATTTTGTAATCCACTGGTTCAGGTTTCCACAAATTCATTCCAATTCGCTCCAATGCCTGAGTTAGCCAGGAGTGGCTTAGTGTGTCAAACGCCTTCGAAAAGTCGATATAGACCACATCAACCTTTTGCCCGGTACCAACTACTCGTAGATCTGTTAGTTTTTCCATGCATTCCAATAAATTTGTAACACATGATTTTCTTTCTTTGAAGCCATGCTGGCCATGATCTGTCTTGAAACCGGTTTCAAAGTATTCAAATATTTCGTCCTGAATGTATTTTCTCCATGCTCTTGCACACAATGACAGCTAAGCTATATAGTCTGTAATTTGCAGGAGCTGACCTTGAACCCTTCTTCTTCAAAATTGGGCAAATATTTGCATCCCTCTGTTATGTCCGGATCGATGTTCCCTTCAACATGGCTACTGATCGAGTGACGTTATTGAGCAGAAAAGATACATGAATGAGAATATCACATCTCTCTCTCCCCCCCCCCCCTTTTTTAGTACACGCGGAGGATATGATAAGAAATAATTTTAAAGGATGATTGACAAAGAATAGTTTTAAAATTCCCGCTCTCAAAAGTGAACTTGAGCAAATTGATGGGATACGAGAGCACAACATAGCTGAACGTGAAAAATAAACAACGGCCCTATAATAACAAAAAATCGTGGAGGAGGAATCCCAAATGCAATTAAATGAATTGAACCCAATCATTAAACCGAACGACACGTTTGGATGGATTCTGTGGCTGCGGCAAGATCACCGTCTTCGATTATTGGAATTGGGTTGGAGATGGCCGTTGCTGACGGTGGTGACTGGGAATCTTGGGTTGAAGTGTCGCAATGGAGGAATCTTTGGTTTCGTCGGAAAGCGTCTCACTGGTGAGACACACTGCCGACGTAGTAGTTGCCTTGAGACGGGCCACGAAAGGATAACCACTGTAGCGATCAATGAGAACAGGAAAGAATGTCCACCCAAATCAAACAGGTCAATCGAGACCTTCTCCATTGGGTGTGTGGCAATTTCTGGAAAAACCGGCTCAGGAGCGAGGGCAGGAAGACAAGATAGACATATGGGACAGCCAGCCACTCGGAAGTCTAACGTCATTGGTCATTCCGGCCAGAAATAGAGTTGCCGAGCTAGTTCGCAGGTTTTTTTGTCATCCCAGAGTGAGACTCATGGAGAAGATCGAGGATCCTCTTCTCGCAGAACGAGGGATGATGATGCGTGAACCCGATACCAATAAGTTATGTTCGATGCGCATGGAGTCAAAGACACCCTTGTATGGTTCAAATGAGCCGAAAGTTGACCTTTAGAGACACAGTCTCGTAATTCAGTGTATTCAGAGTCGATGTTATCTCTAATTATGTTCATGGCTGGGTCTCCCGCGTCTATTGCTGCACAAACATCAACTTCTTGAGATGGATCAGCGGGGAAGAAAGGCGCACGGCTCAGAGCGTCAGCAATGTAATGAGATTTTCCCGCTGACCATACCACCGCAAACGAATACATAAGGAGGCGTTCCGCATCCGTTGGAGCTGATCATTCCCCAAGGCACGAGTGGTTGCTCGAAGATTCCAATAAGAGGACGGTGGTCCGTTATGATAGAAAAAGAAGGCATTCCACGCAAGTAAAAATCGCACTTAGTTATTGCCCAAACTATTGCAGAGCATTCTAGTTCTATGTAGCGTAATTTCGCTGTGCAGGAGTGAGTGAGCAGGATCCACATTGAATCAGGCGAGGACGAGAAAGTAGAATTGCGCTGGATGAGGGCATATCCCAGCCGTGAAGCCGTGACGCGTCTGTAAGAGCTCCGTTGCAAGTGTGGGGTCAAAAGGATGAACCACGGCTGAGGAACACAAGAGTTCTTTAGTGAATGTAAACTCGTGTTCATGCACTCATGCACGTCATTGGTCATTCCCGGCC
This sequence comes from Tigriopus californicus, assembly GCF_007210705.1. NCBI lineage: Eukaryota > Metazoa > Arthropoda > Copepoda > Harpacticoida > Harpacticidae > Tigriopus > Tigriopus californicus. The sequence goes on from NC_081443.1 coordinate 10,234,595, forward strand.
AGAAATAGAGTTGCCGAGCTAGTTCGCAGGTTTTTGTCATCCCAGAGTGAGACTCATGGAGAAGATCGAGGATCCTCTTCCTCGCAGAACGAGGAATGATGATGCGTGAACCCAATACCAATAAGTTATGTTCGAATGCGCATGGAGATTCCAATAAGAGGACGGTGGTCCGTTATGATAGAAAAAGAAGGCATTCCACGCAAGTAAAAGTCGCACTTAGTTATTGCCAAACTATTGCAGAGCATTCTAGTTCTATTGTAGCGTAATTTCGCTGCACAGGAGTGAGTGAGCAGGATCCACATTGAATCAGGCGAGGACGAGAAGTAGAATTGCGCTGGATGAGGGCAATCCCAGCCCATGAAGCCGTGACGCGTCTGTCAAGAGCTCCGTTGCAAGTGTGGGGTCAAAAGGATGAACCACGGCTGAGGAACACAAGAGTTCTTTAATGAATGTAAACTCGTGTTCATGCACTTCAAGCCATATGAAAGCGTTCACTTTCTTCAAGAGTTTCGTAGGTGAACTGTGGAGTGGGCGAGATCAGGTAAAAAATAAGCAAGTTGATTGGCTAAACCCAAAAATGATTTTGAGATCGGACACGTTTGCAGGTCGTGGAAAGTTTTTGATGGAGGAGAGTTTTGAAGGATCCGGCTTTATACCCTCCGAAGTTGCCAGAAATCCTGCAAACTTACAGCCTGACCAATCTCGAGCTTGGCTAAAGATAATTTAATGCCCGCAGTCCGGCAATGATCAAGGACTATGCAAAGACGAGAAAAAAGAAGAGCTCTGGTTGGCGCCTGGACGAGCATGTCGTCGACGATTTTGAGGAGCCATGGTAAGTTAGCAATAGCTTGCATCAGTTCGGATATTGAATTCGTCAGAACTCGAGTTCAGTCCATTGGGGCTACACAATAACGGTAGCGCCTGAGGGCAGGAGAAAGTTGTAAGATCAGCACTGGCATTGTCAAGAGGAACTTGATAGTACCCGTGTACCGCGTCTACTTAGCAAACCAACAAGAATCGGGTTTTAATCTGTCGGATGAGGTCTGGGACGGACGAGAACGGATGTACGGGTCGTTTCACTGCCTTGTTGAGGATGCGGTAATCTGTGACAAGTCTCACTTTCTTGCCACCCGGTTTGCCCACGAAGTGGGCGGTGAGCACCAAGGGGTTGGCCAGGTGACTTTCTCAATGGCTCTTGCTGAAATTAATTTGTTAATTAATTCATCTGCATCTCTTGATAATGAAATGGAATAGGTCGAGCTGTAGTCACCTGGCATGGTTTATTGTTGGCTTTCAAATCGAGATCTATCCTCATTTTAGGCCCCTTTATGAACCGGATGCTTCTCCAAGGGATGTAACCAGGACATCTCGTAGTCAGCTTTTATCTGGTCAATATCATCTGGTATCCAAATTTCGGCAATCTTCAAAATAGAGGCTCAGCCTCGCCAAGTTGACGTCCCACGTAATCTGTCAAGATCTCATCTTTGCTACGGAATCCTCGCTTTGAAGGCCCCCAAGCCCGCTAATAAAGTCATCCTGGGCATATGCTTGATGAATGACAGCGGGGAAGGCCTCTGGTAAAATGTCAAGAGCCACAAGATCATGCCAGCTTATAAGAGCTGGTCCGGCAGATCGGTTGGAAACAATGGCATTTATTGTGATTGTTGGTCCGTCGGAGGCAGATGCCGAAAAAGAGACAGAACCTGTTTGTTAAGGACGGTTCCATTTGCAGCCAACAAACGAACGCGTGAAGTGGAAGGTATTACACCTTTGGGAAGAGCTGAAGCTGGAAGAACAGTCCGTGAAGCACCTGTGTCAGCAATAGCAAGTAGGTATGTCGAAAGTCCGTGAGTAAAGTTGCACCGAAGTTTAATATCCGGAGTGTCTCTCGAGGACGTGATAGATGAGACCCGAGCCGACGATGGACTGTGGTGACGAAAGGGGTTGCATCGCGACGTGAAGGTTTTGAATACCTTCTGGTGGCCGTCCTTGAGAAGGGGACCATGGGCGGAGTGTTAAGTTGTAAACGCCTCCCCAGCAAACTCGAGCCAAGTGTCCAGTCCTGTTACATTTTAAACAGCGTATCTCTCTCGCTGGGCACTGGTTTCGACGATGGAAGTTTGCCCGCTCCGTCACTTTCTTCTTGAGTAATGGCGTCGACAAGGACTCGCGGAGATGCAATTTGTTGGGTGTCCCTGGCAGATTCGAAGGTAGTACCGGTTGAGAGTTTAACCTGGCGAGGCTGGGATTTTGGTACGTCCGCATAGCTTTATGAACAAATCTGGCTCATCTCTGCAAGCGTATATGGTTTGAAACATGTAGAGTCGTCAGACATTAGTCAACGCTGCTAGGCTATCATGCCCAATGTTTCGCAGCCTGTGATAAATCAAGGAGCTTTTGTCCACGTTCCTTTTTTTGTTCAAACCAAAGGAGTCTTCGGCGAAAAACTGGATGAATTTCCAGAAAGCGCGATTCCAAACGCTTCAAAAGCATTCAGTTAGTGATGTTGCAATTGAATGTTTCTGCGTAGAATTGTGGCGAGAGCTCCTCTACCCGACTGAGAAAAATTCCTTTTCATCATCCACATCCAAGGTGGACATATTTGAAGCAGTGTGGAAAGCCTTGAATTTATGATCCACTCTCTCATTTCAGAGGGGGTAGACTCTTGCGAAAGAAGTGGAGGCTTTAGATCACTGACCGGTTTGAAATGAGCATGATAGTGATTCGCCACCTTGGATCTACCTTGACCGCGCTGATGATATCATGCGACCAGCTTCTCCAAGGGAATCCCATTAGTTGATCTAGCAGAGGTTTGTGCTCAAGCTCAGCCTCTGGCCTCTGAGATAGCAATTTCGTCGACGATGTCAGCGATCTTCTCTATCCAAGTTTGAAGGCCATCAACAAGGTTATTCATGCGTACCAAGTCGGGCAATTCTCCAGATGCAGGTCTTGAAGAAACCGCCGTTCCCTCGTAAAATGACCTTTGTGGGATCGAATGGACGCGCGAGTGAGGCCGTCGACATCTTGGAGGCCATCCTCCCTGTCGCCTTCTCTTCCTCCTTGGGATTTGCGGTTGCCATGGGACAGATAAAGTCAGACCACTGGTCTGCAAGCAAGTGAAGCGGTCAGAAGATTCGATGATTGGTCGGTGTGGGCTGAACCAAGTGGAGTGTAGTAGTGGGAGCAAAGAGGCCTGTTAACTGTTGTAAGGTTACGGTTCATACCAACTGGGCATGTTAATGTCCGGATCGATGTCCTTCAACATGGCTACTGATCGAGTGACGTTTATTGAGCAAGAAAGGCAAAACGAGCTGACCGACAGCATATACATGAACATGAAGAAATATCACACCCCCTCCAATATCTGAAGGGACAAGCCATCCTCCTGCATGGGTCTGTTATACCGGATGCGCGGAAACCGCGTCCTAGAAGCTGAATTTGTATTACTCCTTAGCTTGGATAAGAAATGAGCAGTTATAAAGATAAAATGTGATAATGAAGTATGTCCAGGAATGAATAGGTTGTTCATTTTCTTAAATGCCACCTGAACTTAACACATGCCAAAGACATGACAGGTCCTGACCACGTACTCCTTATCCAAGTTGACCCATGCCTTGGACCCTTCTGTCTCCAGAGCATGATCAGAACCATGATGCTAAGCTTAGACCTTGGTCTCAATATGCCCCCAGATACTGTAGTAATGGAAGCATCAGAGCATGTTTGACGGTCTTGTTGTGCTAGAGCCCATTGGCTTACTGAAGCAATGTTAAGGTCTGAACCTTTGTCACCGCTTTTGATTGAAGTCCTAAAGTGTTGATTACACCCTGCCTATCGTTTGTTGATGGCAAATCCATGTCAAATGCCATCTTCATAATGAACCGCCTGGGATTCTGAGTGACCTTGGCACTTGCATTTTTGCATTTTTTTGCATTTTTCCTTGTCACTGTCTACTTGTTGACCATTCGGATTCTTAAGTGATGGAACTCCTCTCTTGATTGTTTTCAGTTCTCATAACAGTATAACTTTAAAATCCTTGGCATTGCATATCTCGCTTGTTGATTCTCAAACTCTATGTTGGCTACAAAAACTTCCTTCTTTTCGCTTGATTCTTCTGATTTTAGTCATTAAGCAGAGATTCCAAGTTTCCTCTTCCCTGTGGAATTCCAATATCGCTGTTTTTTGCGAAGAGTTCCAAACGATATTCTGATTCAGTCAAACAGACTTGTTCTTGCGACGCTTTTGGAGTGGAACAATTTTGATTGGATTCCATCCAATATGATCTTTCAGCTGTTCCATGCCCCCCTCAAACAGACTGGCATCGGAATGATACCATGCCACTTGACTTGTACAAGGCATGCTTCTCAGTTTAACTAAGTTGGCCCTGTTCAAATCAGGGATCCATTCAACGTCGGTGCTGCATTGTCTGCCTGGGAAAATAAAACACCTTGATAATGTGATGGTCACTCAGATAGTTTACTGTGTCCAACTTGAACTTCATGTTACTGACTCCGGAAACATTGTAAGACAAGATCAAGTATGTTGCCATGAATATGAGTTGGAGTCATTATTTCCCTAAATCGGGTTACTCTTTGGTGACCCTGTACATCCTTTGTGTTGCAACTTGAGATGCATATAAAAATTTTCCAGTAGCTTGGTATTTCTACACGGTGAACCCATTTCCAAGCAATGAATTTTTCCGGGTCGAATCAAACTTCAGCTCAGACGGTCTCAAGGCTTCGTTGATTTTGTGTGACTTGGTCTGGACTCGGAGGTCGTATCATTCGGGGATGTGCCTAAAGACACCAAAAGTCTGGACTCGAGTATCCTTGTATCCAGAAACCTTAAAAGCGGCCATTGCAGCTTTGTTACAGGAATCCATAGACTGTCTGCAAATTTGACCTCGTTCTTCATGCATTAGTGGCTCAAGTGCTCTGGGACGTACTCATGCGTCATAAAAAAAATACTGGTAACTCTTTTTTGTTCTACATCCGGAAATAAATGAGTTACGGAGACAAAACAAAAAAGCAAAGGACAGATGTACGTTAGGCGGAAAGTAAATGATGAGAAAAAAGCCTTTACTGCCCTCCTCGCGCGGACTATCCGAATGTGAGGCTTTTAAGGTCACTTGGGTAAGGTGCATTTATGGCATGAAGAAAGCCTATGAAAGATTATTGTTGATTCAAAGAATTGGGGTGTTATAGACTTTTGATTCACAAGAGGAATGAAAACGTCTAGAAGGAAATCCAGAGTGAAATTTGTGGGCGATGGCCGGGCCAGATCGAAATGCTGAAGTTGCCCGTGGACAAATCATCAAATCCGTCAGCTAATCAAGTTTTTGGAAGAGGGAAAGCCTGTAACTGATGAATAATGTAAAACACTCTAATTGTGAATATGATTATCCTAGAGCAACTAATGATAAATTCACAATCAAAGGCTTAGATGCTAGCACAACCATTTTTCGCACAGCAATGTCTCTTTACCCTCTCAACCTCCGCTAGGAGCATCCTTATTATTTTAGTGCTTTAATCTTGAGAGTCCATAGGGGCTTCAACTCCTTATTCAGCCTCAACAGCTCCTCTGCGTTCCGTCATCATCTGGAGGCATGGATGAACGACAAGAGCAGGGCTGATTTGCAACTTAAGTTGACTAATGTCACAAGAGCTCGCAAATGAAACTTCGGCTCAAAATTAACAGAGATATGAACATTTCAAAACTTGTGGGTCCCAAAGTCCATTTTCTTTATGACGTATCCGCACTTGACATCATCACGCTTTGCCTTCCGCGATTTCTAGATAGAACGGCCTAGTGCTAGGATCCAAATTCCACTTCTCCACTTCTTGCAATCAATTTCGATAGAATCACCATTCCCTTAATCAACTTGTTAATGAAATTTTGGCTTATTTATCAAGAATCATAACGTGGAAACTCGCGGATATTCACCTCTGCGCTAAGCAAATTGCTTTTTTGATCCAACCTCAACATATCAGAAAATAAATCAAAACGTGCCAGATTTGTGCAAAAAAACTCCGGCTTGTTGCTCCTCCCCGATTGTACTTTGTTTCGATTGGTTCAAGCAACAAGTCTTCCGTAAGAATTGTCCCATATTCTTCACTACATATGGCAAAAGAAAAGCTTCTGCAATACCCATATCCACGAGAAAGGGCAAAATGGGTGTCTCTAAAATGAGTTGGAGGGAGCACACTTAAATATCTATGCGCTTTTTTTATCGAAAATTTAACCAACTGAGACCTCACCAAGTCCTCTTCTCACATCGGACAAAGCAACTTCGAACAAGATGGAAGATCAACAAAAAACATATTTCGTTGCCTCATATTCCATTGAGACTACGTATCATGTAATGAACGTATGTGATCATCATGGGAAGGAAATATGGCCAAGGGAAAACACGTTGGATGTACCGCAACTAGTTAAAGCTTCCTTTCCCCATGCTCTTCTTGCCGGCCTGAATAAACGTTCGCTCGTATTTCCGAACATTGCTAATCCAAGACCAAAGACAAGGAAAAATTTGAGAAGCAGCACTGAAAGCGGTTGTATCAAAACTTGGATATATAAGGACCCAAGAATTCAGTACCCTCTGAGAGAGCAATGCGCACTTAACTGACCATTGGCCTCTTTAAGGTCGATTCGGACTCTAGAAAAAATTCTAACTATGACGGACCGTTCAAGAGTTCAAATTATTTGGAAAGCCATGATAGAATACGTGGCAGCATTACTTGGAGACCATCCGAGATCGACCTGTGGTGCCCCAAGTCACTCCGGTTACTGAAGGAACATCATTCCGACGAGAAGCTCCCGAATACTCCAGAGATTGGAAGGACATCATGAAGGAATGTTGGAGAGAGGATCTTGCCCGGAGTCTCACTTGGCATTCCGCCCAATTTCCACGCCCTACTTCCACGACGCGCCAACAAGCTCCCTGCAATGTGTGCTGATTATCTTATCTGATTGGCAATCGGGTGCATGGATTCTTCCCTGGATGCCAGTCCTGCTTTGCACGGAGTTTGGAATGCGTCATGATGAACTTGGTTGGGGCAATAACGTTGAACTGCCTGCAACAAAATTTCTTTTCCGATCCTGGCGGAAAAGGCGCGTGGTGATTTCAAAGGGACCGCTAGCGGATGGCGACTCTAGTAGCTATGCCTCATGCGAGAATCGAAGGCCACCCACAAACATGGAAACAGATGCCATAACGAATTAGTCGCTTTACACATCAAAATTGCACATTGCTCGCTGAAAGAGCTGGCTTACTAGCTGGAAGTTATGCGTCGCGGTGTTTCGGAAGGGGTGGCGTGACGAAAGATCAGAGTCTGAGAGGAGAAGATCCCTCAGGAGAGCCAATCGAGCAAGATAAGCAAGGGCCTGTATTCCGTTTGTTACGTCGCTGCTCTGGGCACCACTTCGTGTTGCTCTTTTGACAACCTTTGGAGCTGGGCCCGATTGCAAGAAGAAGACATTTGGCTTGCACGTCGGACGCTGCAGTATGCTCCCGGCAGCGCGTTCATTTGTCCGGAATACAGACCGATCTTGAACGTGTGGAGATTTGCCCAGTCCTGAAGTTTCAACCCACACAAAGGATAGCTGTGTTAACTTTGATTGCTCTACCATGTGCGTACAGGATGCAGAGGCGATTGTAAGCTCTTTCAACGTAGATCCTCTTTATCTTCAGCACAAATTTCAAGGCCAAATCACCGATACCGC
>NC_081443.1:10242364-10264864 GCF_007210705.1 Tigriopus californicus
GCGGTAATCGGTGATTTGGCCTTGAAATTTTGTGCTGAAGATAAAGAGGATCTACGTTGAAAAGCTTACAATCGCAATCTGCATCCTGTACCCACATGGTAGAGCAATCAAAGTTAACCAGCATCCCATTTGTGTGGGTTGAAAACTGTAGGACTGGGCAAACTCCACACCGTTCAAGATCGGTCTGTATTCCGGACAAATGAAGCCGCTGCCAGCATATGCATCAGCGTCCCACGTGAAGCCAAATGTCTTCTTCATTGCAAATCGGGCCCAGCTCCAAAAGGTTGTCAAAAAGCAGCAACACGAAGTGGTGCCCAGAGCAGCGACGGTAACAAACGGAATAAAGGCCCTTGGCCTTATCTTGCTCGATGGCTCTCCTGAGGGTCTCTCCTCTCAGACTCTGATCTTCGTCCCACCTCCCAAACACCGGACCATAACTCCAGCTAGTAAGCCAGCTCTTTCAGCCGAGCAATGTGCCAATTTTGATGTGTAAGCGACTAATTCGTTATGGCATCTGTTTCCATGTTTGTGGGTGGCCTTCGATCTCGCAGAGAGCATAGCTACTAGAGTCGCCTCGCTAGCCGGTCCCTTGAATCCCCGCCGCCGCCTTTTCCGCCAGGTCGGAAAAGAAATTTTTCAGGCAAGTTCAACATTTTGGCCCAACCAATTCATCATGACCATTTCCAACTCCGTGCAAGCAGGACTGGAATCCAGGAGAATCCGATGCACCCGATGGCCATCAGATAAGATATTCAGCCACAATTGGGGCGGGTAGCTGTTGGCCGCGGAGAAGTAGGCGTGAAATTGGGGCGAATGCCAATGAGTTACTCCGGGCATGATCACTCTCTCCACATCCTTCATGATGTCCTTCCAATGGCTCTGGAGTATGCGGGAGCTTTCTCGGGGAATGAGTTCCTTCAGATAACCGGGAGTGACTTGGGGCACCACAAGGTCGATCTCGGATGGTCTCCAAGTAATCTGCCACGTATTCAATCATGGCTTTTCCAAATAATTTGAACTCTTGAACGTCCGTCATAGTAAGAATTTTTTCTAGAGTCCGAATCGACCTTAAAGAGGCCAATGGCAGTTAGTTGAGCATTGACTCTCTCTAAGAGGTACTGAATTCTTGGGTCCTTATATATCCAAGTTTTCATAACACAGTTCAGTGCTGCTTCCTCAAATTTTTCCTTGTTCTTTGGTCTTGGATTAGCATGTCGAGAAACGAGCGCGTGTTATTCAGGCCGCCAGAAGCAGCATGGGAAGAGCTTTAACAGTTGCCGTACATCCAACGTGTTTTCCCTTGGCCATTTTCCTCCCATGATGATCACATACGTTCATTAATGATACGTAGTCTACAATGGAATTACGAGCAACGAAAATATGTTTTTTGTTGATCTTCAACCTTGTTCGAGGTTGCTTTGTCTGATGTGAGGAGAGGACTTGGTGAGGTCTCAGTTGGGTTAAATTTTCGATAAAAAAAGCGATAAGATCTTTAAGTGCTCCTCCAACTCATTTTAGAGACACCCATTTTGCCCTTTCTCGTGGTATGTGGGTATTGCAGAAGCTTTTCTTTTGCCATATTTAGTGAAGAATATGGACAATTCTTACGGAGACTTGTTTGCTTGAACAATCGAACAAAGTACAATCGGGGAGGAGCAACAAGCGGGAGTTTTTTTGCACAAATCTGGCACGTTTTGATTTATTTTCTGATATGTGAGGTTGGGAAGAATGCATTGAGCGCAGAGGTGAAATCCGGAGTTTCCACGTTATGATTCTTGATAAATAAGGCAAATTCATTAACAAGTTGATTAAGGGAATGGTGATTCTATCGAAATTGGATTGCAAGAAGTGGAGAAGTGGAATTTGGATCCTAGCACTAGGCGTTCAGATCTAAATCGCGGAAGCGCAAGCGTGATGAATGTAAAAGTGCGGATACGTCATAAAGAAAATGGACTTTGGGACCCACAAGTTTTGAAAGGGTTCATATCTCTGTTAATTTTGAGCCGAAGTTTCATTTGCGAGCTCTTGTGACATTAGTCAACTTAAGTTGCAAATCAGCCTGCTCTTGTCGTTCATCCATGCCTCCAGATGATGACGGAACGCAGAGGAGCTGTTGAGGCTGAATAAGGAGTTGAAGCCCCTATGGACTCTCAAGATTAAAGCACAAAAAGAATAAGGATGCTCCTAGCGGAGGTTGAGAGGGTAAAGAGCATGCTGTGCGAAAAAATGGTTGTGCTAGCATCTAAGCCTTTAATGTGAATGTTATCATATAGTTGCTCTAGGATAATCATATTCACAATTAGAGTGTTTTACATTTATTCATCAGTTAAGGCTTTCCCTCTTCCGAAACTTGATAGCTGACGGATTTGATGATTTGTCCACGGGAAACTTCAGCATTTCGATCTGGCCCGCCATCGCCCATAAAATTTCACTCTGGATTTCCTTCTAGACGTTTTCATTCCTCTTGTGAATCAAAAAGTCTATAACACCCCAATTCTTTGAATCAACAATAATCTTTCATAGGCTTCTTCATGCCAAAATGCACCCTTACCCAAGTGACCTTAAAAGCCTCACATTCGGATAGTCCGCGCGAGGAGGGCAGTAAAAGGCTTTTTTCTCATCATTTACTTTTCCGCCTAACGTACATCTGTCCTTTGCTTTTTTGTTTTTGCTCCCTAACTCATTTATTTCTGCGGATGTAGAACAAAAAAGTTACCAGTAATTTTTTTTTATGACGCATGAGTACGTCCCAGAGCACTTGAGCCACTAATGCATGAAGAACGAGGTCAAATTTGCAGACATTCTATGGATTCCTGTAACAAAGCTGCAATGGCGCTTGTAAGGTTCTGGATACAAGGATACCGAGTCCAGACTTTTGTGTCTTTAGGCACATCCCGAATGATACGACCTCCGAGTCCAGACCAAGTCACACCAAAAATCAACGAAGCCTTGAGACCGTCTGAGCTGAAGTTTGATTCGACCCGGAAAAGATTCATTGCTTGGAAATGGGTTCACCGTGTAGAAATACCAAGCCTACTGGAAAATTTTTATATGCATCTCAAGTTGCAACACAAACGGATGTACAGGGGTCACCAAGAGTACCCCGATTTAGGGAAATAATGACTCCAACTCATATTCATGGCAACATACTTGATCTTGTCTTACCATGTTTCCGGAGTCAGTACATGAAGTTCAAGTTGACACAGTAACTATCTGAGTGACCACACATTATCAAGGTGTTTTATTTTCCCAAGGCAGACAATGCAGCACCGAGGTTGAATGGTCCCTGATTGGAACAGGGCCAACTTAGTTAAACTGAGAAGCATGCTTGTACAAGTCAAGTGGCATGAGATCATCCCGATGCCAGCGTTTGAGGGGGCATGGAACAGCTGAAGAATCATATTGGATGGAATCCAATCAAAATGTTGTCCCACTCCAAAAGCGTCGCAAGAACAAGTCTGTTTGACTGGAATCAGAATATCGTTTGAACTCTTCGCAAAAAACAGCGATATTGGAATTCACAAGGGAAGAGGAAACTTGGAATTCTGCTTAATACTAAAATCAGAAGAAATCAAGCGAAAAGAAGGAAGTTTTTTGTAGCCAACATAGAGTTTGAGAAGTCAACGAGCGAGATATGCAATGCCAGGGATTTTAAAGTTATACTGTATTGAGAACTGAAAACAATCAAGAGAGGGAGTTCCATCACTTAAGAATCCGAATGGTCAACAAGTAGACAGTGACAAGGAAAAATGCAAAAAAATGCAAAAATGCAAGTGCCAAAGGTCACTCAGAATCCCAGGCGGTTCATTATGAAGATGGCATTTGACATGGATTTGCCATCAACAACGATAGGCAGGGTTGTTAATCAACACTTTAGGACTTCAATCAAAAGCGGTGACAAAGGTTCAGACCTTAACATTGCTTCAGTAAGCCAATGGGCTCTAGCACAACAAAACGTCAAACATGCTCTGATGCTTCCATTACTACAGTATCTGGGGGCATATTGAGACCAAGGTCTAAGCTTAGCATCATGGTTCTGATCATGCTCTGGAGACAGAAGGGTCCAAGGCATGGCTCAACTTGGAATAGGAGTACGTGGTCAGGACCTGTCATGTCTTTGGCATGTGTTAAAGTTCAGGGTGGCATTTAAGAAAATGAACAACCTATTCATTCCTGGACATACTTCATTTCACATTTTTTATCTTTATAACTGCTCATTTCTTATCCAAGCTAAGGAGTAATACAAATCAGCTTCTAGGACGCGGTTTCCGGCGCATCCGGTATAACAGACCCATGCAGGAGGATGCTGTCCCTCAATATTGGAGGGTGTGATATTCTCATGTCATGTATGCTGTCGGTCAGCTCGTTTTGCCTTTCTTGCTCAATAAACGTCACTCGATCAGTAGCCATGTTGAAGGGAACATCGATCCGGACATAACATGGCCCAGTTGGTATGAACCGTAACCTTACAAAGTTAACAGGCCTCTTTGCTCCCACTACTACACTCCACTTGGTTCAGGCCCACCGACCAATCATCGAATCTTCTGACCGCTTCACTTGCTTGCAGACCAGTGGTCTGACTTTATCTGTCCCATGGCAACCGCAATCCCAAGGAGGAAGAGAAGGCGACAGGGAGGATGGCCTCCAAGATGTCGACGGCCTCACTTCGCGCGTCAATTCGATCCCACAAAGGTCATTTTACGAGGGAACGGCGGTTTCTTCAAGACCTGGCATCTGGAGAATTGCCCGACTTGGTACGCATGAATAACCTTGTTGATGGCCTTCAAACTTGGATAGAGAAGATCGCTGACATCGTCGACGAAATTGCTATCTCAAAGCCAGAGGCTGAGCTTTGAGCACAAACCTCTGCCTAGATCAACTAATGGTTCCCTTGGAGAAGCTGGTCGCATGATATCATCAGGGGTCAAGGTAGATCCCAAGGTGGCGATCACTATCATGCTCATTTCAAACCGGTCAGTGATCTAAAGCCTCCACTTCTTTCGGAAGAGTCTAACCCCCTCTGAAATGAGAGAGTGGGATCAATAAATTCAAGGCTTTCCACACTGCTTCAAATATGTCCACCTTGATGTGGATGTAGAAAAGGAATTTTTCTCAGTCGGGTAAAGGAGCTCTCGCCACAATTCTACGCAGAAACATTCAATTGGCAAACATCACTAACTGAATGCTTTGAAGCGTTGGAATCGCGCTTTCTGGAAATTCATCCAGTTTTTTCGCCGAAGACTCCTTTGGTTTGAACAAAAAAAGGAACGTGGCAAAAGCTCCTTGATTTTTATCACAGGCTGCGAAACATTGGCGATGAAGCAGCCTTGACAAGCTATACTGTTGACGACCTTCACATGTTTTCAAACCATATACGCTTGCAGAGATGAGCCAGATTTGTTCATAAAGCTATTGGACGTAACCAAAATCCCAGCCTCGCAGGTATACTCTCAACCGGTACTACCTTCGAATCTGCCAGGGACACCCAACAAATTGCATCTCCGCGAGTCCTTGTCGACGCCATTACTCAAGAGAAATGTGACGGAATGCGGGCAAAACTTCCCATCGTCGAAACCAGTGCCCAGCGAGAGAGATACGCTGTTTAAAATGTAACAGGACTGGACACTTGGCTCGAGTTTGCTGGGGAGGGCGTTACAACTTAACACTCCGCCCATGGTCCCCTTCTCAAGGACGGCCACCAGAGAGGTATTTCAAAACTTCACGTCGCGATGCAACCCCCTTTCGTCACCACAGTCCATCGTCGGCTCGGGTCTCATCTATCCACGTCCTCGAGAGACACTCCGGATATTAAACTTCGGTGCAACTTTACTCACGGACTTTCGACATAACCTACTTGCTATTGCTGACACAGGTGCTTCACGGCATGTTCTTCCAGCTTCAGCTCTTCCCAAGGTGTAATACCTTCCACCTTCACGCGTTCGTTTGTTGCCTGCAAATGGAACCGTCCTTAACAACACAGGTTTCTGTCTCTTTTTCGGCATCTGCCTCCGACGGACCAACAATCACAATAAATGCCATTGTTTCCCACCGATCTGGCCGGACCAGCTCTTATAAGCTGGCATGATCTTGTGGCTCTTGACATTTTACCAGAGGCTTCCCCGCTTGTCATTCATCAAGCATATGCCCAGGATGACTTTATTAGCGGGCTTGGGGGCCTTCAAAGCGAGGATTCCAGTAGCAAAGATGAGATCTTGACAGATTACGTGGACGTCAACTTGGCGAGGCTGAGCCTCTATTTGAAGATTGCCGAAATATTGTGATACCAGATGATATTGACCAGATAAAAGCTGACTACGAGGATGTCCTGGTTACATCCCTTGGAGAAGCATCCGGTTGCATAAAGGGGGCCTAAAATGAGGATAGATCTCGATTTGAAAGCCAACAATAAACCATGCCAGTGACTACAGCTCGACCTATTCCATTTCATATCAAGAGATGTCAGATGAATTAATTAACAAATTAATTTGAGCAAGAGCCATTGAGAAAGTCACCTGGCCAACCCTTGGTGCTCACCCGCCCACTTCGTTGGCAAACCGGGTGGCAAGAAAGTGAGACTTTCACAGATTACCGCATCCTCAACAAGGCAGTGAAACGACCCGTACATCCGTTCTCGTCCGTCCCAGACCTCATCCGACAGATTAAAACCCGATTCTTGTTGGTTTGCTAAGGTAGACGCGGTACACGGGTACTATCAAGTTCCTCTTGACAATGCCAGTGCTGATCTTACAACTTTCCTCCTGCCCTCAGGCCGCTACGTTATTGTGTAGCCCCAATGGACTGAACTCGAGTTCTGACGAATTCAATATCCGAACTGATGCAAGCTATTGCTAACTTACCATGGCTCCTCAAAATCGTCGACGACATGCTCGTCCAGGCGCCAACCAGAGCTCTTCTTTTTTCTCGTCTTTGCATAGTCCTTGATCATTGCCGGACTGCGGGCATTAAATTATCTTTAGCCAAGCTCGAGATTGGTCAGGCTGTTAAGTTTGCAGGGATTTCTGGCAACTTCGGAGGGTATAAAGCCGGATCCTTCAAAACTCTCCTCCATCAAAAACTTTCCCACGACCTGCAAACGTGTCCGATCTCAAATCATTTTTGGGTTTAGCCAATCAACTTGCTTATTTTTTACCTGATCTCGCCCACTCCACAGTTCACACTACGAAACTCTTGAAGAAAGTGAACGCTTTCATATGGCTTGAAGTGCAATGAACACGAGTTTACATTCATTAAAGAACTCTTGTGTTCCTCAGCCGTGGTTCATCCTTTTGACCCCACACTTGCAACGGAGCTCTTGACAGACGCGTCACGGCTTCATGGGCTGGGATATGCCCTCATCCAGCGCAATTCTACTTCTCGTCCTCGCCTGATTCAATGTGGATCCTGCTCACTCACTCCTGTGCAGCGAAATTACGCTACAATAGAACTAGAATGCTCTGCAATAGTTTGGGCAATAACTAAGTGCGACTTTTACTTGCGTGGAATGCCTTCTTTTTCTATCATAACGGACCACCGTCCTCTTTATTGGAAATCTCCATGCGCATCGAACATAACTTATTGGTATTGGGTTCACGCATCATCATCCCTCGTTCTGCGAGGAAGAGGATCCTCGATCTTCTCCATGAGTCTCACTCTGGATGACAAAAACCTGCGAACTAGCTTCGGCAACTCTATTTCTGGCCGGGAATGACCAATGACGTGCATGAGTGGCATGAACACGAGTTTACATTCACTAAAGAACTCTTGTGTCCTCAGCCGTGGTTCATCCTTTTGACCCCACACTTGCAACGGAGCTCTTGACAGACGCGTCACGGCTTCACGGGCTGGGATATGCCTCATCCAGCGCAATTCTACTTCTCGTCCTCGCCTGATTCAATGTGCGATCCTGCTCACTCACTCCTGCACAGCGAAATTACGCTACAATAGAACTAGAATGCTCTGCAATAGTTTGGGCAATAACTAAGTGCGATTTTTACTTGCGTGGAATGCCTTCTTTTTTCTATCATAACGGACCACCGTCCTCTATTGGAATCTTCGAGCAACCACTCAGTGCCTTGGGGAATGATCAGCTCCAACGGATGCGGGAACGCCTCCTTATGTATTCGTTTGCGGTGGTATGGTCAGCGGGAAAATCTCATTACATTGCTGACGCTCTGAGCCGTGCGCCTTTCTTCCCCGCTGATCCATCTCAAGAGTTGATGTTTGTGCAGCAATAGACGCGGGAGACCCAGCCATGAACATAATTAGAGATAACATCGACTCTGAATACACTGAATTACGAGACTGTGTCTCTAAAGGTCAACTTTCGGCCTATTTGAACCCATACAAGGGTGTCTTTGACTCCATGCGCAATCGAACATAACTTATTGTATCGGGTTTCACGCATCATCATCCTCCGTTCTGCGAGGAAGAGGATCCTCGATCTTCTCCATGAGTCTCACTCTGGGATGACAAAAAACCTGCGAACTAGCTCGGCAACTCTATTTCTGGCCGGGATGACCAATGACGTTAGACTTCGAGTGGCTGGCTGTCCATATGTCTATCTTGTCTTCCTGCCCTCGCTCCTGAGCCGGTTTTTTCCAGAAATTGCCACACACCCAATGGAGAAGGTCTCGATTGACCTGTTTGATTTGGGTGGACATTCTTTCCTGGTTCTCATTGATCGCTACAGTGGTTATCCTTTCGTGGCCCGTCTCAAGGCAACTACTACGTCGGCAGTGTGTCTCAACCAGTGAGACGCTTCCGACGAAACCAAAGAGTTCCTCCATTGCGACACTTCAACCCAAGATTCCCAGTCACCACCGTCAGCAACGGCCATCTCCAACCCAATTCCAATAATCGAAGACGGGTGATCTTTGCCGCAGCCACAGAATCCATGCCAAAGTGTCGTTCGGTTTAATGATTGGGTTCAATTCATTTAATTGCATTTGGGATTCCTCCTCCACGATTTTTTGTTATTATAGGCCGTTGTTTATTTTTCACGTTCAGCTATGTTGTGCTCTCGTATCCCATCAATTTGCTCAAGTTCACTTTTGAGAGCGGGAATTTTAAAACTATTCTTTGTCAATCATCCTTTAAAATTATTTTCCTTATCATATCCTCCGCGCGTACTAAAAAGGGGGGGGGGGGAGAGAGAGATGTGATATTCCATGTCATGATGCTGTTTGCCAATAAACGTCACTCGATCAGTAGCCATGTTGAAGGGAACATCGATCCGGACATAACAGAGGGATGCAAATATTTGCCCAATTTTGAAGAAAGAAGGGTTCAAGGTCAGCTCCTGCAAATTACAGACTATATAGCTTAGCTGTCATTGTGTGCAAGAGCATGGAGAAATACATTCAGGACGAAATATTTGAATACTTTGAAACCGGTTTCAAGACAGATCATGGCCAGCATGGCTTTCAAAGAAAGAAATCATGTGTTACAAATTTATTGGAATGCATGGAAAAACTAACAGATCTACGAGTAGTTGGTACCGGGCAAAAGGTTGATGTGGTCTATATCGACTTTTCGAAGGCGTTTGACACACTAAGCCACTCCTGGCTAACTCAGCCATTGGAGCGAATTGGAATGAATTTGTGGAAACCTGAACCAGTGGATTACAAAATGACTCTGCAACAGAAGACAAAAAGTAAATCTTAATGGATCATTCTCATCATGGGCACAAGTCACGTCAAGTGTGCCACAAAGATCTGTGTGCGGGCCACTCATTTTAAAAGCTTTACCAACTTTCAACTGAATATGCTCATCGAACTTTCCATTATCTGAAGCACTACACTTAAATCCTTCATAGATGAGGTCTGCTGACTGCCCTTACCTTCATCATCTAATAGTGGAGTTTCTAATGGCGTCGACCCAAAGGTCATTGAGCGGAATTTCATTCCATTCAATGCCATGTTATTCGCAGCAACCCAAGAGTAGATTTGGTCTGGGACCTCTTCCAGGCAACTGGAATTCTGACCATTCCTATCAACTGCCAATTTTGTATCATCAGCATAGGAAGAAATACTGACATTACTAATACAAAGCTCCAGAAGTGGAGCATTGAAGATGATGAAAAGGACCCAAAATATCAAAAAAATGGAGCCCCGGGGAACACCTGACTTGGCATCATGTTTGTAACTAAGGGATCCCTCGACCTTAACAATTTGCTTCCAATCATGAATGAAGCCTTTTATACAATTGAGAACCTTGCCTTGGATCCCAATGGCATGAAGTCCACTCAGCAAAACGCCACGATCTACTTTATCAAGGGCCTCGGCAAAATCAAGATAGACAACGTCAGCTGATTCATGGCTCTCTAGTCCCTCAATACCTACGCTAAATGTTCAATCAGTTGGGTAACCGTGCTCAAATGTGCTCGGAACCTATGCTGGCTAGGTGGAAGGACTTCATTGCATTGACCTCAAGAAATTCAACAAGTTTGGACTTCATGATCTTCTCAACTGATTGGGAGATTCTTGACTCTGCATCCGATTAAACTGATTCAGTACCATCTGCATTCTCATTTGCTATGTTCATTTTATTTCAAAACATCCCTACTACCCCATAACGGTAGAATTTCAACGAGGTGTTATACGAAATTGATCCTCATATTATCCCTTAAAAACTTTGCTTTCTAATGATTATTGTTGGCCTAATTTGGACTTCTGTTGAAATGCGATGAAAGCCAGCCTTTGCCATGTCCAATCTCATGTCCAAACTACGTTAGAAAAGCATTGAGACGGCTCCAGGAACCATGCAAACTGTCGCCAAAGACTCAAGCAACCACCCATTGGAGATCCTGAGATGCTAAATGATGTTTTAATCCAAAAGCATGCACCACTTACAAAATCACCGCCTTAGCTGACCATGGAAATTCTACAGTTTTGGACCAAATTAGAACTGGTTGGACTTCTCTCAGATGGAAAATTGTAAGGGCATCGACTCGCTTTCGATCGTTATCTTTCCGACTTCTTGTGGCAGATGACGCCTTTCTAGGTCTTCGAGGGCGCGATCTCCTTCGCCTCATCCTAACAACAATACGAATAAAATCACTTCCGGTATAAAGGCAACAAGATCATTCCACCGATCATCGGATCATCATCGGATGTTGGCGATTGGACTTGGACTTGACGGTTTCCCTGAAACAGCATTCAACAACATTGCTAGCAATCCACAAAGCCCCTTAAAGACTTCCCTCAGTGTTTGCTGTCTGCTCTTAAAGTCACTCGTAGTCAAAGCAATAATTGAAGATGACATTCCTATGCTCAATTTACCTCAACGCACGGAGTTTGGTATATAAGGTCACGGACCTCTAATGTTCAGCTTCTTTTTAACGATACTGCTGATTTCGTGGTTCTGCCGGAAACCTGGTTAAACGATCGCATTCTCTCTTCTGAGTTTGAAGGTCTTGGCTATCGTGTGGCAGCGCGTAAGGATAGGTTGGATACTAGAGAGGGGCGGTGGAGTTATGATAATGGTTCATGAAGGCATTAAATGCCACGAAGTGCATGTTAATGCTCCTCAAGTGTGTGCAATCTCAGTGTAAGACGTCACTTTGGTTGCTGTGTATCTATCTCCAAACGCCCTAGAAGTTGATAGAGTGTCGTTAAATGACTACGTCTCGACCATATCCTCGTTCACCGTTATTTGTGGTGACTTCAACTATCCTTATATTTCCTGGAAACATACATATGGAACGTCACGCTCCAAGAATAATTTCTTGGAGAGTGTCCAGAACGCGTTCCTTGAGCAGATGATTGAATTCACTACGGACTTAAAAGGCAACAAACTTGACCTGCTTCTTACCAATGAGCCTGCTTGTGTCCAATTTGTTCTGCCCAGGACTGATTTGACCATTAGCAACCACCTACCAAATGAGTTTTGGATCTTTGTTGGCGGCAACAATGTTGAATCTGAACAATGCGTTCCCATTCTATCCCGGGGCGACTTTAGTGCGCTCCGCTTCTCTCTTAAGCACCGATTGTGCATGAACTCTCCGTTGGTTCGGTGGAAGAAGCTTGGGACAAACTTAAGACAGAACTTGTAATGGAATTGAGACCTTTCTTCCCGTGGAGACGGAGGCGCGAAAAAGGACGACCACCTTGGTTCAGCAAAGACGTTTTGAAGCTGACAGGAAAGAAAGAGGCATTGTGGAAGAGATTTAAAATGACTGAAAGTGGAAGCGATCGCAGAAGTTTTAAGAAATAGAAATGCCTTGTTCAAAAAGAGATCCGGAAGGCTAAACTAGTATGCGAGAGCAGACTCTCACAAAAGCAAAACTTTTGAGGTGTCTTTGGCTATGTTAATAA
This sequence comes from Tigriopus californicus, assembly GCF_007210705.1. Taxonomy (NCBI): domain Eukaryota; kingdom Metazoa; phylum Arthropoda; class Copepoda; order Harpacticoida; family Harpacticidae; genus Tigriopus; species Tigriopus californicus. The sequence continues at coordinate 10,254,679 of NC_081443.1, forward strand.
CTTTCAAAAGGCGTCGAGAAATATTGTTTGATCAGAACGGTGTCCCCAGGTCAGAGGACGTGCGCATGGCAGAGGTTCTAAATGAATATTTCTCTTCGGTGTTTCAATGCTCTCTAACAAGAAGCCCAAGCATTAGGGGAAATGATGGTGTCTACTCTTTTGGCCAAGGAATGTCTTCTGTACTATAGACGCTCTAGGCATAGATACGCGAGGTTGAGTATACGTCATCAAATTCGACCGATCTGATTGGCTGCCAATTGTCAACGAACATGGGCTTTGTTTGGAAACCTTCTCAACAGGGAGTCAGTCGCTTCTAAAAAGAGGTCACACGTTTGCATTGCATAATAGGGTAAAGCTTTGAATGATTTATGACAAACTTGATCCACCATGGATTCAACCAACTCATTCCACAGGGTTGAGAGTGTCTTTTGTCACTAGAATTGAATTAATGTGGTATTTCTCAATAAAATGTACTTGACACACTTATCTTTCGCATGCTGTCAGTCTCGAGTTGGAATAAAATACCTCAAAAAAGAAAGTGCTACCATTGGAATGATTCCATAAAGTAGGTTCCGTGTCTCTCTTCGTATTCTTCCTGCTTTCTTCCAATACCGGTTCCCCATTATTTTATGCCACCTCATTCTTCTCTCATCCATTGTACCGTTCACATCTAATCATCCTAATTTAAAGTTACATATTAAAAACTCCTGCATTCAATCTTTCCGTGGCGCAGTCGGTTACTTGTGTTATTTGTGGAACAGTAACCGATTTGCATTGGTGGTCTCCTTTCATCATCATTGGAGTTCCCCTTTGCTTGGTTTTGGCTCCTTCAAATATCACCATCTACTCTCCTAATTGGATCGGATTGGTTGGTTAGTGGACGATTTCATCACTAATATATCTATGGTCGACGCGTTTCCCTGGATTTATATTTGAGATTGTTTATCGACGGATTACCCCAAGCATTATCATCTATGTTATGATCAAGGATAAATTCGGATTATCAGCCATGGTAGTTCGGTCGATCTTCTACGTTGGCTGAGTATCTTGTCCATTACCATTATTCCTCAATATGGCAGGTCGAAACGAACTTTTGCCGTTAAAGACATCGCAAAAAGGCTTCAAAGGCCTCACCACGCGTTGTAAGCGTGTTGCTTTGGACGCGATTAAAACCTTTGTCGAGGGCAATGATCCATATTATGTCGAAACAAAACTTGAATCTTGGGAGGTAAAGCTGAACCAATATCTTAATGCCGAGGTTGCTATTGTGTGTCATTCTGCGGCTGATGATAATAATATGGATAAAGATTTGGACGACCATGAGGATGTGTTAGATAGGGCCAAGGTCAAAGTCTGAGGATTCCGTCAAGATTTCGACCGCTCTCTAGAATCCAATTTGGTTGAGCCCCCATTACAAATTTCATTCCTGTTTTGGAGCTCGGTAAGAACAGACGCATTTAGTTTGCTCTCGTTCTTATCTCCCAGGAATTTCGAACCAAGGTGTGACTTCCTCTGTTGCTCCTTGGTTGCTGTGCACGTGTAGGGTTGGAAGCCATGAATGTCAGTATTCTTCCTATGCTGATGATAGAAACATTGGTATTGGTAGGAATGTTCAGAGTTTCGTTTTCTTGTCAGACGTCTAGACGCAATTATTCTGGATTACTGAGAGTAATATGGCCATAGACGGACATGAAATTCCGCTCAATGAACCTTTGGGTCAGCTCCGTTGAATATCCACTCGTAGATAATGGATTTAAGACATTGAGCAGTTTCATCTATGAAAGATTTTGAGTAGTCCTACAAGATAATGGAAAGTTCGATGAGCATATCCAGTTTGAAGTGTGTGAAAATTTTCAAAGTTGGTGGTTGGATATATCGCAACGTTTAAGTCCTGAGACGCATCACGATGCCACTCTGTACAAGTCGATTGTTTCAACCTCATCTGAATATGCTTCACCCGTTGGGCTCCAATGAGTTCAGCAGGTTTGCAAAAGGTCGAACAGTCCAAAGATGTTCCTAGGAACATTACAGGATTGAGAGAGCTCTCATATTGGGAGGGAAAAAAAGTTGGGGCTCTACAGTGTTTTAGAAAGGTGAAAAGTATCTGATACTGCAACGTTTTCAAAGCATTCATGATGTGTGTCCCTAACCAGCAAGAATTCCAATGAAGAATTTCAGCTTCAATAATCTTCACTCTTTCAGGATCTACATCACCCAATTTACCTATACAGCTTCTTCTTTGGCTCTCAAACTCCGCCAATTCGCCCTCAAATCCTCAATGCTCACTCACCAAGTTCCTCAAACGATACCTGTGCGTGCCCCAAATGCTAACAATGCATGGACGCATTATTTATGCAAAACAGAAACCCCTCACCATCGGGCTGGCAAGGTTAGAGTCCAACAGTGTTGGGAACCTGACCTTTCCGGAGGTGATGTCGCGGAACAAGTTGTCTTTCCCGGTCAAGACTCGCTAACACCCTATTGTCTTGGCCGACATTCTTTGGAATATTGGTGCACGCACCTTTGTCTGCTCCAAAACCAAATGCCATCAACGATGGGAGCTGACAACGATCTGTTAATCTGACCCACCCACTTACTGCAATAACCATATCTGGCATCATTTACCTTACTAAACTGTTTTATGTACGTACTGTCTGTTGATTTCCATCTTCACTTTTTTTCGTGTGCATTGAACCTTTTTTTTCTGTAATATCTTACTCTAGTCAATTACCCCTGACTCTGCACTGTTGCTAAACTTGTAATTAAAGTGGTTCACAATCTGAATTCAAAACTTGTATGGTGGTATTGAACTATTGCTATCCAAGAGCATCTCCTATTCTAACGTGTTGAAATCGTTCGTTAAGGTACTATTTCCATTTAATTTCATCGATCCCCCATTCCGTTCGTTGTATCCAATGATTCTGCAAAAATTCTACCCGCTCCGCGTCAAGTGACATTGGCTGACTTTTGATGGCTTGATGCCATTTTTATTATTCAAAGAGAAGTATGGAAGCTGGGGAGCTACACCAAACAACATCCTTGCGATTTGCGATGGTTCAAACTTATGTAATATCTTTTCAATGCCCAGGCTTCATGTAGGACTGAGCACCTCCAGAGAAATCTAAAAAGACGTCGCAAATTTGAAGGCGGAAGAACTCCAAAACTTGCTGGGACATGCTAAGGAGAAAAAAAAACAAAATCATTGACAAGACATTTGCCTCCATGTCTTGATAACAGGTATTCTTTGTAGATCTGTTGTGCTTGTAAATATTTTTAAAAAACCATCGGAACGACTCTTTGTCAGGGTATTTTGTCCTACTGACCATGTTCTTTTATTCTTATTTTAAGCTGGTGTTAATGATTGTCAAAGATGCACTTTTTATATGATATTTTTACAAACTAACATGACCGAGAGTCGCAGTAAAGGATTTATTATTATGATTATATCCCTGTTTTGTCGTTTCGAATTTTTTATCAATTGTTAAAATTGAATTGAAATACAGGTGGGGCCATTTGAACTTAGAAGGAAAAACACTGAGCCAATAGTTCCGTTTAACACGGTAGCGGTCAATTGATGATTTACTAATTGGAATAACGTGCTGTTTAAGTGTGTTGCGAATATCCATCAACTATGTTGTTGAAAATCTGAGTTAGAAATCCATAAGGCAATAATATGAAGTGTTTCTCATGGTTTTGCAGGCTCCAAAATGCTAAGATGTATTTTTGGGGTAGTTCCATAAAAACTTAAAATGACATTGCAACCATTGCGCAGAAGAAACTGCAACCATTTTTTCAAAGATTTGGAATTTACTTGCAGAAATGGTGTCCAAATATTGCAAAACTCAAGATTTAAGTTCAAATCCTAGTAGCAAGGCACCAACCCTGACAGAATTTTCAATTCTTCATTATGAAATACTAATCGGGTGCTTTTATTTCTTGCGATAGGCTTCTTGGGCAGTCCCCAAACGAAAAGAGGTTGACCTTCGCTGCATTGCTAAATGAACTTCTTGTGACATGCCAAAACAATATTTGCACATTTTATTATTGTGAACAAAATTATCCAGGATTTTTTACCATTCTACAAAAGGCACCTTATTCGCATTTATTTTTCTGCTAATATTTAGCATCGTCCAAGAGGTCTAATGTTTGCTCGAAGATAAATCACTTAGATCAAGACATTACACTCTTGAAAAACCACTTTTGGGTGATTAGCACAACTTTTAACTTGAAATTAGCCATAGCTATCAAGTTTCAACTGCTTCTTGAAATTCTAGACTTTAATGTGATAACTTCATATGATTGGTTCAAGACATAAATGTTAATTTGATAGTTGACTTACCGAGGGATTGTCTAATGCAATAAAGGAACCGATATGCGTCATCATCCGATGAAAACCGAATTCGATTTCATTAAACGGAGCCAAAACAGAAATTAAAAACTTGATTGGAAGACCTTTCGGTTCATTTTCTTTAATGCCGTACTACCAAGGAACAAGCCAACATTAACCTTTTAGAAGACTTTAGGAAAAAGAAGATTTCGTCATCTCTTTTTTCCACCTGTTCATCATGCAACTTAATGAAGCGTGAACTAAGCACCAGATTGGTTCTCAATTTTTCCTGATTAACCATTTTCTCAACTCCAAAGTCTATACTATTCTTGTATATAACCTTCCCCATTATGACGGAATAGACCGTCTTGTTGGTGTTGCGTCGTTGCATTAAAAAAGTGACCTTCATGGTGGCCTTGCTAACCTGAAATAGAAGTGGATTGTAGTGCAAAAGAGATCAAAGAAACTCATGGGAAAACCTGATTTTTGGCAATTACAATCAATCATAAAAAAAAGAAACGAATGGTTTATATCAGGATTCGCCATTGAAAAACACATATTTATGATTTTTTAATTGTCCAGTTCCCAAACTTTCAGTGAGGTGAAATTCATAACTCAAGAAAAGCTCAACCATTGCAACAGTTTTAAACATTGGACAAGGAAATGTAGTCGACGATCCAAATTCCTTCATATGCTCCGATTGGACACCACCAATATTCTGGACCCATCAAATCTACGTCGAGTAAACTATGGAACGGAGTACTTCTCGACACGCCTTTGAAGTACTGGGCTTTAGGAAATGGTCCTTCCTTGTACGTAAAATCCCTGGGTGTAGCTTGTCCTAGAATCAACAAAGGGTTGTCACTTTGACTCCACCTATAGCACAAAGAATTGTGCAATTCTGAAAGTAATAGAGATTGGGATACGGAGAAAAATGCGGTCCAATTGTGTGGACCAACCTGGATAGCACATTTTGAAGTGAAAGTGGCCATCATTGGCCCGGAAGTCATCGATTTCGTCCAACATCGAATATCTTTTCGCGGTTGAATCATTTTTGCTCAAGGCCACCACTTCATGAGGCCAAAATATTCCATCACTTGAGTCCTGACGAAAAACTAGCAACTCTAAAGAAGCATAGTTTTCCGGTGGGACTTGGGCGTGCAGATAGATCTTGAAGCCCTTTTGAAAATCTGAATAGGGTTGTAAAAGCAAACTGCGGACGCATACGGCGAATAATCGACAGGTTTGTTGTATAACAGCGAACATTGTACAGCTTCGGTCACAATATAGCGCACAATTCATCAATGGATCTAAGAGTCAAATTAAGCATTATTTCTTGCTGCTAGGGTTTAAACCTTTACCGAAAAGAAGGAACGCGTTACTGTTGTCATCATTTTTTAGGAAAAGTAACAGGTTATCATAATCGTTAATTTGTAGAAAAAGGCAAGAACCCTATTGGTATGACAAGTGGAAAATCAGGGTTAAACTTTGAGGCTAACTTAAGGGTTTTCGTCAAACGACTAGTTTTGTTATAAGTCACAGAAAATGTACATTTATAACTAGACCTGAAAGGAATTGAAACCTGAAAAGAACTTTTTAACATTTCGGCACATTTCGACGAAAAGGAAATGGGGGCCACATTTCCATTTTTTTAATTTTCCGACTCTTCTACGACTTTTTTCTTACTTTTTCACATTTTAGAACACTTTCAGGCGTTTTGGCATTTGGGGTCCTTATCTGTTTCCTTCTTAACTTGCTTTTCCTAGTTGGGGACGTTTTTAATTTACTTCCGTCCAGCATCCAAAAGTTTTTAACTGCTTTATTTTTGGTTTGGTTTGAACTTTTACGGGCTTCACTAACCACAAGTGTTGGGGCCATGAATGACCATGAATGATAAAATTTTTGTTTAACTGGAATTGGTAACCGTTTGACTTATTGTCCTCTGAAGACTGACTCCTATATTCCCCGATCCTTGCCTTCGGTCAGGTCTGTTGTAAAGGGATTCGTTGTTTTTGCCTGAAGTTCTCCCCTCATCAATGATTCGAGGATGATCACCACTGCTGGAGCGAGTCCGGACTCGAGTCCGAGAACACACGAGTCTTTTACTCGATTTTGGAGAAATTGGCCGGATTCGAGTCCGAATTCGTCAAAAAAAGATTCACTTTTTGCTAGAATTTTGCAAGGCGAGTCTTTTTACCAGACTTGACTCCTCAGTAAAAAAAATCAGGTCCTCTCCCAGCAAAGAGTCAAAATATCAAAGGACTCGACAGAGTCTGACTTTTTGTGAACAAAGGCGCCCTAACCAATAACTATAGGTTCGAAAAAAAAATCAATGCTATACCATAGCATCCATATCAATTGAAAAAGCGTCTGAATGTCAAACGCTGCAGGAAAGAAATTGCAATTTCTTGAAAATAAAATGAACAAACTCAATAGATTACCATGGAAATGGAATGCAGTTGAGTGCCTTTCATTTTGTAACAGAATAAATGCAGCAAAGAGACTAAAAGAAACTAAATGGGTCAAAAACGACCTTTTGCCAATGTAACAAGATTTTTGATAAACAACCTTATTTTGTCTTATTTTTGCACCTTTTTGCTTTTGTTCAAACGTTTTTCATTGGTAACCCTAGTCGCGGATTGAAAAAAAACAGGGTAGATATCTTCATTTCTTTCCCGTGTTTTGAAAAGATGAAAGAAACGGTAACAGGAAAGCTATAAAACCGTTCCGTTAGCGATGCCGTTGCTTTTGCAGTACAGGAACGCGTTATGGGTAGCGTTACTCTGCTCATTGACTGTATATTGTAATCTAATGTCATACTTTTTAAAATAGCAATCTTTAATACGTCTCGCTGAAGAAGCATCACTCATGAATAAATGGTTTGGTGGTCCCCCGACGGATATCCGTATAGGTATCCATCCACAAATAGCAAACACCTTGGAACAACGAAGATTGAGTAAGCCAATAGAGGAAGGATCATTTTCATTGAATGACGGACAAAAGGAAGTAAAACCATGAAATGCAAGTATGTAAATTGATGAACGAAGAGGGAAATAAACTTGCGACTTAGATTTTCAGGCTTCAGCTTTGTACATTCTCGAGTAATTTTAGGAAATTTCACAGTCCAAATTTGGTTCAATTCCCATGTAGCTTCTACTCCGTAATTAGTCTTTGGAATGTGGTCATGGCCGAGAGCCATGAGTATGTTTGGAACATACACAAAAACGTCTGCCGAATGCACTGAGAACAAATATGAACCCAATTTTGGCCACACACGGTGGCCCAATCCTGAATTTTGCTTCAAAACAAACATAATCTTTGAAGGATTGAAAAAGATTCAAGGTGAAAAAATCTAAACGGACTCAAAAGTATTAAAAAAATTGCTTTGGACGATTCAAAATTTAAGTTCAGATAATTGCGCTCAATTTTCATTCAAGCCCTTACTAAAAAACTTTGAAGATTGTAGTCCCGATTTTATATTTTCAACGACATTTTCTTCTTTTTGACAATGTTGCTTCTCCTTTTGGTTCTTTAGTACTGACTTTTTTTTCGTTTTTAAGAGACTTGAAACCAAAATAATTTGGCCTGAGGGAGGTTTACACAATTAAACAAATTGGTTCGCATAATTTTGCATAATTAATTCCATTGTCACTCAATTCTGAATCCTCTCAGAATCTTTGAGTTCGGACTAAATTATTTTTTTTCAACGAAAGTACCCAGAGCAAAGGATTTGCCCAAGGATGACGGAATACATGGATGTGGGGGCTCCTGGCGAGAGTATCAGTTCCGGTTCTAGTCAAGTCAACAAGCTTATTTTGCAACCAATTTTGGATATGGCAATTTGAAGCCTAGTTTAAAAAAATCAGAACGATTGAATGAGTTTTGTAGAACTGAGGGCATTTTAAGACCCAGTACAATCATTGGTCGTTCTTTTGGACGATTGAGGTGTCAATTTTCCTTCAAATGACTCGCTAAAATGCACAGACAGTGCTAAATTTCAATTGACTGTTACTCGTCAACCAAAGACCCAATCGTGGTGAATCTTGCTGTATAAGTTTCCCTCAACTCATACAAAATTGATTTTGTTAAAAAAATCAGTGGCTTAATTGCAATCAGATTTAATAAAAATGCGTAGCTGTTTGCCCGAGAGGAGGTCTCCATGTCTTTCGTCCTTCTAGACTCGCCTTAGCACTACTATTCATACGCTTTTTAAATAGTTCAGTGGGAAAATATTATTTGGTGGGTCTTTTCAGATACTGAAGAGAACGCCAGACAAAGAAACACGATTTTGGGTTGATGGGTGATATTGATTTTTGAGTCTGACATTGCACGTACATTGAACAAAATATGCATTCTTCTTGAAATTCTAGGAAAAAGTACCCATGAACTCAGTTTATTTTATCTTTTGGTACTTGAATTCAAAATTTACTTGAATGCGAATCCGATATTGTTTGCCTAATCCGACTGCTCCATATTGTTTGCCTAATCCGACTGCGACCCGCAAATTTCCTATTCAAGTGACTTAATTGTAAAGATGGTTATTTAGTCCCAACCGAAAATGCTGCTGGTGACTTTGATATTGGTTGTGTTGCAAGTTTAATGCATCTGCCCATGAACAACTGGAATATGGACGGGGACGCTTGGTTTGGAATTAGCTTTTCGCGATTGAGTTAACGCATTATGTTCTTCTTCAAATCAGAATGATCCCAGGCTACAAAAATTACTCATTTCAATTTTCAGCTTGATCGAGCGACTGGATCAAAAGATTTGCCGTCTCAAAAAGCACTACAAAGCTCTTCAATGAATGAACGAACTAGCCCTCTTGTGGTAATTGATTACAGAAGAGGGCTAAATCATTCATTCTGTGCTCTGTTATGTACTGCACTTTGAGAGGGCATAACTTTTGACCCAGTCGTTTGATTGAGCTGGCATTTGAAATACGCAATTGCAGGGATCTAGGGCCAGCCTTATTTGAAGAAGAATTTAATTCATTGACTCGAATTGGAGTTGCTAATTTTTAACCTTACCATCCCCGTCCATACTCCAGTGGTTCATGATCTGCCTTAGCCGAAAAAATAGTCTACTCAAAGCCACGATATCGATTTTTTGATCACGAAGATGCAAGTGGATCGGCTCTTTCGTTACAATTAGGGGTCCGAAGGATTATTGACTGTGGACAAATAAAGGCCTAACTCCTTCGGCCATTTTGGGAAACACAAGTGATTTTGCAATTTATACTGTTAGATCACTTGAGTTTTTTGAGGTGAGGTAAACGGAACGCTTTGCATCATATAAAGCCAAAAGCCAAAAATCCTAGCCTGATTAATAAAGGATGAAATAAATGAAGCATTTGTTGGTTGACATTCTTTCGATGATTTGATTACCAAAAAGTTGTTTCTTTGAAGTACATGAGTTGTCTGTTGTACACTGCCCATACGGATAGGTAGTATGTATTGATTTCTTTGAACGTTTTCCGCACACTCATGTCCTTTATTAGCAGATATTTCCGTAACTTATCCCCTTGACCACTTTATCATCTTGCCCTATGCTTTGGTTGAAACTTCGGTCGACGCAGAATTCAATTGGTTCTTTGAAGGGGTCAAGCGCATAAATGAAATAAATCCATGAATTCGACGGAAAGTGAATTACCGACACCGGGGTTGGGGTTTGAAGAGCAATTAGTTTGTTTACTGTTTGGACCGGAAAATGTCTAACAGTGCTTGAGAAAATGTAAAAAACTCTTTTCAAGGGCGGTAAGTGAGATGGCCAATTAAAACATATCTAGTCAAAATTATCCTTTCTCTCAAGCAATGCTACTCCCAAACAATCTGAGTGCCAAACTGTAGTGTTATTCCTTAT
>NC_081443.1:10272364-10273593 GCF_007210705.1 Tigriopus californicus
CTCGTATCATCGTTTAACGCAAGATGAGAAGCTGAAAAAGAAAATTACCTGGAGCTGGAAAAACCGCTCTTTCAAAATGGTGAAACAGAAAGACTCCTGGCGTATGAGAAGGCAATCTTGCAGCGAACGGACGCCATTGACGACCCCCATTGACTTCTATGCTGAGGTGAAACAAAGTGACGAGCAGTCCCAACAGAAGGGGAACAACAAGCCTAAGTCCGGTAAGGCTCGTTCAAATGGGCCGAGACTGGACGGAAGATGCACGTGCTGTGGGTGCGAAGAGCATAAAGCAGCCACAATGCCCCAGAAAAGTCGTCCGCTATGCAACAAATGTGGACGCCAGGGTCATTTGAGCCTGTATGCATGAGTGGAGTGCCATATCTCCAAGAGGGGCAAGGCCCACGTCTACGCCAGCAAGAGCTTCCCAATTCACAAAAGAGCGCACTTTTTGATGAGCATTCTGGGAACCTGAACGTCGGAGAGAATCCTTTTGAATACGAGGAGCGACTTCGTCTCATACTGTTCCGCGCTCATGGAGGCCCTTACAAAGCGCCTCCGGATCTCGTGCTTACATCCAAGGATCAACGTTCACATCCGGTCTCATCGTAATGTCCAGTTCCATATCAGGGCTATCCTGACAACTGGAGCCAGAGGACCATGTTGCTCTTGACTGAGTTCAGAGACATGGCCTTGATATGAATCAACCCATGATACGTGAGAGGCAGCCAAACGGTGATCAAATGTCCGTGCTGGTCGTCGTTGTTCTCCGAGCTTACCGCTCAATGTGTAGAAACAGCATACGTGGATTGTCTCAGTGTATCAGCATGCATGCGCATTGGCATGCTCGTGTCCTGGCAAATTTCACACTTCTCCAAAAGTCTTGGGAATCATTCGGTTCCACCTTTCCGTTGGCGGCTTCCGAGGAAGTCAATGCAGCAGCTGAGGCCTCAAGCAAAAATAACGAGAAGATGACACAGGACTAAAGAAAACATTTCATGACGTGCCTTCGGATTCATTGGCCCCTGATCAACGCGTCGTTGGCGAGCCAATCCAAAATAAAATGGCCGAGGATGCTGTCCCTTACCATGCTAATACCTTGCGGCCCATCCCTTTTCATATCGAAAGAGGCCGACGCAAACCATCAAGAAGGTTGCTCCCAGCTCTGGAACGGTTTCTTCCGGTGGCGAGGCCACAACGAATTGGTAGCGCCAGGGCCCATTTTGTTCCCA
>NC_081443.1:10273644-10280651 GCF_007210705.1 Tigriopus californicus
AAAAAGAGCAGAAGATCCAGAGGAACACTGGTGTGGACATGGAATCCATTTTTCGCTGAAGTAAAAAATCCAACTGATTCTTTTGGGAGGCGTTCGAGCCATACCCAAGAGCGTGGACTGTAAGACTGCTTTTTTCTTTGTTCTTTCCAAATATGCTGAATCATACGACGCCACAATTTGATTGGCTTGTTGAGGCAAAGTCGGTTGAAGATTAAGGCTTGGTGTAACGGACAGAGAGCTTGGGGTCAAGAAATATGACCCTTAAAAGCTTCCCCCCATCCCATGATTAGGGTGGGGTTCGGCGTGTGGCTTGACAACAAACGTTGACGCCATTTGTCTTGGATTTTAGGGATGGTAACGAGGAACATAAAGATGCCACTTATTCTCACTCACGGTTATGTCATGTTAATACCAAGGCTAAGACACAATCATCTAGGATATGGACTGTGAACGGGCTTCCTGCATTTAGGACTGCTCTGGGTGATGCAAACTCCTGAGCCAGTTTCGAAATGAAAAAATGTATTAAGGAAAATCTCTTCTTTTGAAGGCTGGTCATTTTTCAATTTTTCTACTTGTAAAGTTGCTAGTTTCAAAGTTATGTTGTCAAAAGTTTATGTTGTTGACCCAGAGCAGGCCGAACTCTTTTTATATGATTGCTATGTAACATTAACCACATCTACCCTGAGCATGACATGATGTTGTGATACTTCTTGCGCTTAATTTTCAATAAAAGCTAATGGTTCAGCAGACACAAAACTTTCATTTCTGTTCGCACTCCACATCTCTAGAATTCCATGGCTGGATAAATTTATTGTTTTATCTTGTCCTTAGAATCACAAGCCAAATAGTGGGAGTATTTTTCTAAAAATTACGGTCCCAATGGAAGTTCAGCTACTCCACAAGAATGTGCTCGTTGTTATAGCGATGGTGCTCTGTCCCACAATTTAGGCATCGTACGGTAAGTGTTTTTATTTTACTACCTATCAAATTTGGTTTGAATCATGGAAATCTATTTCAATTTTCACAGTTATCACCGCACTAAAAAAGATTTTGGGTTGAGGAGATCGGACCAGATTGTCATGGGCTAATCGGAATTGACTTGCTTCTTTCAAAGAAAGCACGCAAAGCTTTCTTTCGGTGTGAAAGGTGCAAAACAACCATCGAAAGCCCAGAAACTCTATTTAATCAACCATCCAGACGAATCCAAAATCCCATCTTACTCTGTCATCAATTTGTCCTGTGCTATAAGGTTCTTAAGAAAATTATACCTCCAGGAATTTTGGGTGTCGAATATGATCTAGTGCAGAGTCGGTTTTCCCGTGTAATCGAGTTCTGTGCGAAGTTCGTTGCGGAAAGTGCCCTCCTACTAATGCTGTGATCATTATCTTGTGTGCTCTTGCCCAAGTTTTGCAAGATCTTGTAAGCACAGTCACATCGTTGCCATGGCTTTAAGTTGTGCCTTCCTCAAGTTGGATCTATATGACTATTGTTGGCTTGGCGCAGCCAAAGTCCAGGGCACGTCCAACCAGTTACTACTGAGAGAAAAATTGTTTTTACCTCAACCGACCTCAAACCCATTAATAGGCAATGCGTAATTCCAGAAACTTTGGAAAGACCAATTCGTCCCAATCGGAAATTGTTCCCGATGTGCTTATGAGCTGAACTGGCCATATATGTTTGTAATTTATCTTGAAATATTTTTCAATCATCCAGGACCTCGGAGCGAAATTGTCTGCGTCTTAGTGACCTTGCTAACACTCTCAACAACGTCGACAAAGCCGAACAAGGAAAAGCGCTAATAACACTTGAAAGGATGAATACAGGGGCAAAATCTAAGATTTTGTTTTTTTCCTATCGCAGATAAAAGAAGACGTGATCGTGGGGATTCTGCTTCCACGGAAAAATAAAGCGACGTGGATATTTTTATGAAAAATGTTCTTCATGTTTATGTCTACTTGTTTTATGATTCAATTCAATAATTTGCAATTCTATGTTCGAAGTACAGTTCGAGAAACTGAAAAAATCTATGTGTTCCCACCCAATAGGGCACTAATGCATGGAGAAAGGGTTGCAAGTGGTCCATATGGCGGGTCTGGTGGTTGTTGTGTTGTGTAAGGGTCGCGTGGCTGCTTAAGGTAAGCACTTTTGTTCTTTAGCTTTCATTTTTTCCTATCTCTAGTTGTTTAGTCTTATATCTTTTATTTTTATGTTCATGTCGTATTTCACTTTTTCGTCTGTCAACATTTTTTTATCCCAATTCTAGGTTATTTCATGTATTTTTGGCTTAAGGAGTAGTTCATTTTGTTTTCATTGTTTAGTCTGTTCATTTCATGTACTCGTAAATGTAGTCGATTTTTCTTGTTGTTTACAATCAGTTTAGTTTCCTATTTTCACAACAAAATTGGGTTCTAGAACCTTCTTTTTTGTTCTATTCCAGTCCTTGATGTTAGCTTATTCCTGTAGTCGAGTTGGTGTATGTTTAGGCTGAGCCTAGCTAGCTAGTCAGCCAAGAGTAGGTCATCGTAGTCGACCGACTCTTATCTCTTCTCCTCTGTTGGTAGCCCCAACCTAGCGAATCATCTATTCTCCTCTTCTTGTCTGTCCCAGGGAGTACGTTCCTCCTTGGTTTCCACCAGCACGTGTGTTGTTTACCTGCTCTACACCTGGTTCCTCATTCACACGCGTCATAGAGGTCAAAGAGAGCATAGTAGACAAATGCTATGGAAGTTTGCGATGTCCATAAACGAAGAGATGCAAAAAGGCAGGCAAAGGGTGTAAACCTGGCTCACCCAGAATGGTGTCCCAACTTAGAGAGTTTGGACTTCTCAATTCAATGAGAAGGGCTGTTCCAAAGGAGGGGTGTAGCTTTTTCCACCCATTTATGTGCATGTGATCTTTGAGGGCCAAGGTATGCCTCAATTTCAAATGCACAAAAGGCCCATCTCAGGGCACTAGGAGGAAGAGACAGCAGTTGTCTCAACCTCATTGTCAAGTCCTCAACAGACTTATTCCACCCCTTTCCTCTCTCCTTCCCTATTTCCCTCCCTTGTTCCTCTCCCTCTCCTACACCCTCACCTCAATTCCTTTAACCTCTCTTCTGCCCAAACTTTGTAGCCCTAAGCCCCCTCTGGTCGCCATGAGCCCCACGCATCTTTTAGATCGTATGCTCAGGTGGCGGCCAGAGTTCCTTCTCCCTCTTCTCCTCCCCTTTAACCCTCTCCTCAAAGGTTCTCTTATCCTCCACCTAAGGTTGTTGTCCAAAACAGGATTTTCTAAGGTTAGAGAGCTAGTCAAAGATTTGATAGCTCTATTCCATCGAAGGGCTATCTGCCCATATAAGGGCTTTATTGAATGTGCATTGTCTTATTCAAAAAAGACAGCACACAAAGAGTCAAGGTTCTTGAGGACTAGCATTTTAGGAACAAGACAGTCATGGCTTAGGCTTCTTTATGAGAAAGCTTGGCTTCGACCAGTCTTAGATGAAGAGGCTGCCATGGCTGGTTTCAATTTGTCGAGTGATAGAGTACGCCTACAATCCCATTTTTTCGCATGGCCATGGGGGCAATGTGTTTTCTCTTATGCAAACTCTAAGAGAAAGGTCAAACACCTCGTGTAGGGCCTTTTGAGGTCGATGGAAGCCATAGACAATGTATGGGCCTATACAACAATTTGGAGATCAGTTCTCTAGTGTGTTTCAACTCCACTGAGTTTAGGAGCAACAGTCCATTGCTCTATTGATGAGTTTGTGGCGACTGCAAGGCTTGTCAGTTTGAGATTATGATCTTGTAGTCCAGATCAGATCAGGCGAGCTCAGGGTCTGACTTTCGAGCTCCCTGGCCCTGATGGAGGACATCTCAGTTTCTGATGAGATGCTCACGAGGTTCTGCTCCTGTTTTCGTCGTATGATGCGTTGCATCTTGGACCAGGCAAGTTCCCTCTTCTCTTTGTTGAAAGTTGGTAAGGCTTTTCAAACAAGTGTGGTTGGATCTTCATGGCGTTAAGTTCCAGAGATAGTGTCACGATGCCAACTCTGTACAAGTCGATTGTTCAAGCATCTTGAATATGCCCCTCCCATTTGGGCTCCAATAAAGTTCATCAGGTTTGCAAAAGCTCGAGCAGGTCCAAAGATGTTTACTAGAACATTGAAGATATGAGAGAGCTCTCGTATTGGGAGAGGTTAGAAAGGTTGGGATTGTACAGTACTCAGAGAAGGTACGAAAGGTATCTGATATTGTACGTTTTCAAAAGCATTCATGAGCTTTGTCCCACCCAGGCTTAGGGTCAATTGTAGTGACCGTAGAGGCTTCATGTGCGTTTTGAGACCTTCAAGCCCTCGTAAATCCAGGCTAGTTAAACAATGAAGTCCAACTCTTTTCTTTTCTCGGGCTCCCTCATTGTTCAAATTTGCTGCCCTCAATATTCGTAGGGCGTATGTAGGCGTTGATCCAGTAGCACGATTTAAGTCAGATCTTGACAAGTTTTTGACTAAGATTCCGGATCAACCATATATTCAAGGATTAGCCAGATCAGCCAATCCCAATTCGTTGGTCGATCAAATAATATATATAAATAAAGGTCAAGTAAAATAAATAATCTTCTCGTCTAGAACTGCTGGGATTCCAATCCGGTAGCGGAAGGAAGTCCGCACAAACAAAACTGGACATGCTCATCGAACTTTCCATCATCTTGGAGGACTACACCTAAATCCGTCATGGATGAGACCTGCTTAATGTCCTTACCTTCATCATCTAATAGTGGAGTGTCTAATGACGTCGACCCAAAGGTCATTGAGGCGGAATTTCATTCCATTCAGTGCCATGTTTATCGCAGCAACCCAGGAGTAGATTTGGTCTAGGACCTTTGCCAGACAATCGGAATCCTGACCATTCCTACCAACTACCATTTTGTATCATCAGCATAGGAAGAATACTGACATTACTACTACCAAGCTTCTGAAGCGGAGCAATGAAGATAATGAAAAGGAGAGAACCCAAATGGAACACTGAGGGACACCCCGACTTGACATCATGTATGTCACTAAGGATCCCTCAACCTTAACTAATTGTTTCCTACCACAACTGAAACTTCTTAGCCAATTTGAGAACTTGCCTTGGATCCCAATCTCATGGAGCCTGTTAACTAAAAGGCCATGATCTACCTTGTCAAAGGCCTTGACAAAGCCGAGATAAACTACATCGACTGATTCATGGCTCTCCAAAACTGCTTCTATATGTTACATCAGTTGGGTAACCGTGCTAAAATGTGCTCGGAACCCGTGCTGGCTAGGAGGAAGGACTTCATGTATATCAAAGAATTCAACAAGTTTGAACTTCATGATCTTCTTAAAACACTTCGCAATATTCGAAGTGAGAGAAATCGGCCTGTAGTTACTGGGGAGTGACTTATCTCCCCTTTGAAAATTGGAACCACATGAGCTACCTTCCGAGAAGAGAGGAACTTGCCCTCGTTCAAGATGCAATGCATCATGTACGAGAAAACAGGAGCAAGAACCAGTGACCATCTCATAAGAGATCAGGCAAGGTGTTAGCTCTGCAAAGCAATTTTTTTTTGTTTGTCTATAATTCAGGGACTTTGTTTTTAGAGATCAAGGTAAGTCAGAGTGGTTAAATTCATTTTTTTGTCAAACTTTGGCCTGGCGTTCCTTAACCCCGACGCATTCGAGGGCTGTAAACCTTGTTTGATTGGGTTGATTCCTCTGCGAGGGATTCACGTTGAGCCAACCGAATCCAATAGCATTCCGCTAGACGGTATTCGTCGGGTGCTATGCCTTTTGAAACGTTAGACATTGGATAATTTGGAATCTCAAGGCCCAATGCATCGAGGAATTGTAGTACTCACGCCAGCAGGCGCACTGTTGAGTGCCAGCTTTCAAATCGATGCAACATGCCTTGATCAATTTCCGTGAGGCAGACCCGAGCTTGCACAATGTTTTTGATGATTTCTGGATTGTCGCATAATTCTTCTTCCTCTTTGGAGATTGTCATTTTCAATGCCAATGCTTAAAAACATTTTGGAAATATCTAGAATCACCGTTGTTCGTTTGGAACGGAAGTTGATTAGGACGGACACAATATCTGGAATTAAGTTTGGACCGGCATGAAGAAGATCATTGAGTGTGTGTCCTTGCCTATTTGGCGACGCAGTATCGTGAACAATACGAACTGGAGTTGATATCGATGTGCTTTTGAAAATTGGGTGCGTTTGCAAGTAGTAAGTAAGCACTGTCCGGTTTGTTGACATCGTTCGTAATTTCCTCTGCATATTTGTTGCTGAGAAACTGTTCGTACTCCTGATTTACCAATTGCAGTTTGTCTGCATTTTTTGCCAATTTATTGGTAATTGATTTCGAAACTGCCAAGCTTTTAGCAAAGTTGTCATCCAAAACGGAATGTTTAGACTGCTTCCCAAGAAGTTGTGTGAAGTACTTCTGAAGGTCACTATCATAATGGGTTACTTCTTTCGTGGTATGTACAGCAATATTATTAACATATGATAATGAATGGTCTTCTTCGATTGTGTGGGTGGGATGCGGCGAAATGCCGATGGTGTCCGACAATCATAATTGTTCACTACTGTCATTTTCTTCATGCATAGGCACTAAGCTAAAAGAGAAAACCTCTAGTTGGGTGCCAATTGAAGAGACAGCTCCTTCTAGGACTGTACCCAGCTTCGTGAAGACGGCTGCTGGATCATGAGGGCCCTTTTGAATGGGTGTGCCTTGTTGAAGATGGGTGAACATCGGTTCACCAACCAAAAGTGTGACTGGAGTCACCGTGGTGGTGGGGCCCTTCTACAAACTGAATGCCTTGCAGGTGTTCAAACTGTTGAAATGCTGAAGCCACAGCCTGCAAATCAGCCGTCATTTTAGGCGAGGTGCAAGCCTCAAAGGCCGGGGAAGTGTAGGTTCCGTCCAAGCGTTGCGTTGTCCCCGAATGATGACTTTCTTGCCCTTTTTTGGTGGTCAAGGCCGACATTGTCGAGGGTTC
>NC_081443.1:10281651-10286247 GCF_007210705.1 Tigriopus californicus
GATTCTTGTTCAATGCTATGACGCCAGGGGGCCAAAAATCTGATCTGATGCGTTTTGACGAAATACTAGGATCTGTGGCCTCATGGGTAGGATTGGAGGGGATTGTGGATCCAGACGATGCTTCATTCGGCCCTGAACAACTTGATTGGGGTCAGCTGATTTGATAACGGTAAATCCTTTATACAACTGACATAGGCCGTCTTTAAATTCAGCTGTTTGACATTCATTTTGGCAACTTATGCCACATTTTAATAATGGATTTAAAACCAAGAAACTCTGGAAGTCAGGGCAGCGATGGTGAAATTCTTATTTCAAAGTTTTAACTCTTGGTCGTTTCGTTTGCGAGAAAAGTAAATTTCTTCATATCATTCTTTAAATTTCTCGTTTTTCCATAGAAAAGAAAGTTATTCCAAAAGACTTCTCGATTGTTTTTCACAATGTATCGTGTTTATCTATTTACCATATGCGTACAGAATCTACATTTTGGCATAAATGGTTTGGACTTAGTGGTCGAAAATAATGGAAAATTCGATTGGCTTATCCAGTTCAAGGTGGGTAGGCACTCTCAAACGTGTGGGGTTGGATACATTGGACTTATAAGTCAAGAGAAAGTATCACGATATTAGCTCTGTAGAAGTCAATTGTTCAGCTAGCTCTTGAATATGCTTCGGCCAAAAGAGATCAACCCATTCCATTACATTGCTTAAACGTGCTGGAGAGATACGTCTAGAGGACAATGTGAAGCTTTCGGAGAATAAAATTGTGGGCAAGGCAATAGAAGGCCATGGATACAACATTTGCAAGAAATTATTTCCATTAAAATAAGTTCTACCCGGTCCTAAAATAGTGCCGTGAGCTCAATCCGACAAAATATCATGTACGATGCATGCGTGACTTTCAACGTACGTACATGGAGATCTAACTAAATCCAATATACTTGAAACATAGTTAGAAAACTGTGTCAAAGATAAATGTAAGGTTTGCTGTTTTAACAATGTTACAGACTCTGTAGCTTAAAAATAACAAAAGATGAAAGCAACTCATCCCCTGCCTCCCTTCTGCACCCTTTCCCCCCTTTTTTCTTTTCTGCTGTTTTTGTCTTAGACTTATTTTTTTCTCTTAAATGATGATTGGTGACAGTGTCATGTATCCTTGTGGATTTTCGGCCCAACGCAAATGGATAAACGATAACTAGCGTACATTAATGTTTAATACGTTCACTTTCCTCTCCTTTTTGATATACATCTATCGATCTATCTTATAATTCATAGGTTGAATATTCGTTTGCTTTATTCCGATGTTTTTTACTTTTCTCACTTTGGATGCCTGTGAAGAGTGGAAGGCTTTGGGCGTGGTAGATTACATAAGGGGAAAGCCGAAATCGTTTATTCTCCTTCAGTCACGCCATGTATCTCATGGATGCTCGAGGACACAACAGCCACTCGGACTTGTCGGAGGAGTTGTTCCAACTGTGGCATGTCCGAATTCACGAGTGTTTGTATGGGTGTGTAACTTGGGCACTCGTGCTGGTGGCTGTGTCTTAGGACATTCCTGTTTGGATGGCACTTTTGCACTTTCTGTAGATGTAAAGAGCTAGAAGTGTCATAACAAATGCTACAAAGATCTACAAAAATATAAATCCCGATTGATATTATTAAGTTGGACGTGATTGTCTTGCGATCCATCCTCTTTTTGGAGGGTCCTTCAGTTCACGCGATCGAGAGGTTGCATCCTCACAATGTGTATGGTTAGAATCATGCTGAGACTCATGATTGGGAGATGGTAGAGAATATCTATGATGGAAATATTAATCAATGGTTTGGAAGCGAAATAAACTCTTTTGGCTTGTGGAGGTGAGGAGATCTTTTGATGTCGATTCGTTGATTAGACATTTCTGAAGAATGCAGAGATAAATGTAAAGAAGTACGAGAGGGCATTAGGCATGGATGAAGGCCTAACCCCTTGCTCTGGTTCAGATCATAAGGATATCAGTTTAGGTAATTTCGGTTTGTCCAGAACATTTTTTCCTCTCAGTTAATGTGGTATGTTCAGCCATTGTTCTTGTCCATCTATTTTTAATACCTCTCCTTTTCGGTCCCAATGACGTGTTTGGGTGTTGTAGCCGTATTTTTTGTCCAACTAACAGCGACGCCAATGTTTTTGCATGCTTGTCGTACGCAGGGTCCAATTATTCATCCTTGGTTATCAACACATTCGGGCAAATCTTCAATAGAGGCTCAGCCTCCCCCCCAAAGTTTGACACGTCACGCCAATCTGTAAAACAGATTCTTTCATCTTTCGCTACTGAAGTCCTCGCTTTGAAGGCCCCAAGTCCGCTAATAAAGTCATCCTGGGCATATGCTCGATGAATGACAGCGGGGGGGCCTCTGGTAAAATGTCAGAAGAACAAAGATCATGCCAGCTTATAAGAGCTGGTCCGGCCAGATCGGTGGAAACAATGGCATTTATTGTGATTGTTGGTCCGTCGGGGCAGATGCCGAAAAAGAGACAGAACCTGTGTTGTTAAGGACGGTTCCATTTGCAGCCAACAAACGAACGCGTGAAGTGGAAGGTATTACACCTTTGGGAAGAGCTGAAGCGGAAGAACAGTCCGTGAAGCACCTGTGTCAGCAACAGCAAGTAGGTATGTCGAAAGTCCGTGAGTAAAGTTGCACCGAAGTTTAATATCCGGAGTGTCTCTCGAGGACGTGATAGATGAGACCCGAGCCGACGATGGACTGTGGTGACGAAAGGGGTTGCATCGCGACGTGAAGGTTTTGAATACCTCTCTGGTGCGCGTCCTTGAGAAGGGGACCATGGGCGGAGTGTTAAGTTGTAACGCCCTCCCGGCAAACTCGAGCCAAGTTCCAGTCCTGTTACATTTAAACAGCGTATCTCTCTCGCTGGGCACTGGTTTCGACGATGGGAAGTTTGCCCGCATCCGTCACATTCTTCTTGAGTAATGGCGTCGACAAGGACTCGCGGAGATGCAATGTTGGGTGTCCCTGGCAGATTCGAAGGTCGTACCGGTTGAGAGTATACCTGCGAGGCTGGGATTTTGTACGTCCAATAGCTTTATGAACAAATCTGGCTCATCTCTGCAAGCGTATATGGTTTGAAACATGTGAAGGTCGTCAACAGTTAGCTTGTCAAGCGCTGCTTCATCGCCAATGTTTCGCAGCCTGTGATAAAAATCAAGCTTTTGTCCACGTTCCTTTTTTTGTTCAAACCAAAGGAGTCTTCGGCGAAAAACTGGATAATTTCCAGAAAGCGCGATTCCAACGCTTCAAAGCATTCAGTTAGTGATGTTGCCAATTGAATGTTTCTGCGTAAAATTGTGGCGAGAGCTCCTTCTACCCGACTGAGAAAAAATTCCTTTTCTTCATCCACATCCAAGGTGGACATATTTGAAGCGTGTTGGAAAGCCTTGAATTTATTGATCCACTCTCTCATTTCAGAGGGGGTAGACTCTTGCGAAAGAAGTGGAGGCTTTAGATCACTGACCGTTTGAAATGAGCATGATAGTGATCGCCACCTTGGGATCTACCTTGCCCGCTGATGATATCATGCGACCAGCTTCTCCAAGGGAATCCATTAGTTGATCTAGCAGAGGTTTGTGCTCAAGCTCAGCCTCTGGCTCTGAGATAGCAATTTCGTCGACGATGTCAGCGATCTTCTCTATCCAGTTTGAAGGCCATCAACAAGGTTATTCATGCGTACCAAGTCGGGCAATTCTCCAGATGCCAGGTCTTGAAGAAACCGCCGTTCCCTCGTAAAATGACCTTTGTGGGATCGGATGGACGCGCGAAGTGAGGCCGTCGACATCTTGGAGGCCATCCTCCCTGTCGCCTTCTCTTCCTCCTTGGGATTTGCGGTTGCCATGGGACAGATAAAGTCAGACCACTGGTCTGCAAGCAAGTGAAGCGGTCAGAAGATTCGATGATTGGTCGTGTGGCCTGAACCAAGTGGAGTGTAGTAGTGGGAGCAAAGAGGCCTGTTAACTGTTGTAAGGTTACGGTTCATACCAACTGGGCCATGTTATGTCCGGATCGATGTTCCCTTCAACATGGCTACTGATCGAGTGACGTTATTTGAGCAAGAAAAAGCAAAACGAGCTGACCGACAGCATACATGACATGAGAATATCACATCTCTCTCCCCCCTTTTTAGTACACGCGGAGGATATGATAAGGAAATAATTTTAAAGGATGATTGACAAAGAATAGTTTTAAAATTCCCGCTCTCAAAAGTGAACTTGAGCAAATTGATGGGATACGAGAGCACAACATAGCTGAACGTGAAAAATAAACAACGGCCTATAATAACAAAAAATCGTGGAGGAGAAATCCCAAATGCAATTAAATGAATTGAACCCGATCATTAAACCGAACGACACGTTTGGCACGGATTCTGTGGCTGCGGCGAAGATCACCGTCTTTGATTATTGGAATCGCGGTTGGAGATGGCCGTTGCTGACGGTGGTGACTGAGAATCTTGGGTTGAAGTGTCGCAACGGAGGAATCTTCGGTTTCGTCGGAAGCGTCCCCCCGGTGTATCCACCAAGTAAGAATCGCACTTAGTTATTGCCCAAAACTA
>NC_081443.1:10286298-10304766 GCF_007210705.1 Tigriopus californicus
TTGCAGAGCATTCCAGTTCTATTGTAGCGTAATTTCGCTGCGCAGGAGTGAGTGAGCAGGATCCACATTGAATCAGGCGAGGACGAGAAGTTGAATTGCGCTGGATGAGGGCATATCCCAGCCCATGAAGCCGTGACGCGTCTGTCAAGAGCTCCGTTGCAAGTGTGGGGTCAAAAGGATGAACCACGGCTGAGGAACACAAGAGTTCTTTAGTGAATGTAAATTCGTGTTCATGCACTTCAAGCCATGTAAAAGCGTTCACTTTCTTCAAGAGTTCTCGTAGGTGAACTGTGGAGTGGGCGAGATCAGGTAAAAAATAAGCAAGTTGATTGGCTAAACCCAAAAATGATTTGAGCTCGGACACGTTTGCAGGTCGTGGAAAGTTTTTGATGGAGGAGAGTTTTGAAGGATCCGGCTTTATACCCTCTGAAGTTGCCAGAAATCCTGCAAACTTAACAGCCTGACCAATCTCGAGCTTGGGTAAAGATAATTTAATGCCCGCAGTCCGGCAACGATCAAGGACTATGCGAAGACGAGAAAAAAGAAGAGCTCTGGTTGGTGCCTGGACGAGCATGTCGTCGACAATTTTGAGGAGCCATGGTAAGTTAGCAATAGCTGCATCCGTTCGGACATTAAATTCGTCAGAACTCGAGTTCAGTCCCATTGGGGCTACACAATAACGATAGCGGCCTGAGGGCAGGAGGAAAGTTGTAAGATCAGCACTGGCATTGTCAAGAGGAACTTGATAGTACCCGTGTACCGCGTCTACCTTAGCAAACCAGCAAGAGTCGGGTTTAATCTGTCGGATGAGGTCTTGGACGGACGAGAACGGATGTACGGGTCGTTTCACTGCCTTGTTGAGGATGCGGTAATCTGTGACAAGTCTCACTTTCTTGCCCCCCGGTTTGCCGACGAAGTGGGCGGGTGAGCACCAAGGGGTTGGCCAGGTGACTTTCTCGATGGCTCTTGCTGAAATTAATTCGTTAATTAATTCATCTGACATCTCTTGATAGTGAAATGGAATAGGTCGAGCTGTAGTCACCTGGCATGGTTTATTGTTGGCTTTCAAATCGAGATCTATCCTCATTTTAGGCCCCTTTATGCAACCGGATGCTTCTCCAAGGGATGTAACCAGGACATCCTCGTAGTCAGCTTTTATCTGGTCAATATCATCTGGTATCACAATATTTCGGCAATCTTCAAATAGAGGCTCAGCCTCGCCAAAGTTGACGTCCACGAAATCTGTCAAGATCTCATCTTTGCTACTGGAATCCTCGCTTTGAAGGCCCCCAAGCCCGCTAATAAAGTCATCCTGGGCATATGCTAGATGAATGACAGCGGGGAAGGCCTCTGGTAAAATGTCAAGAGCCACAAGATCATGCCAGCTTATAAGAGCTGGTCCGGCCAGATCGGTGGAAACAATGGCATTTATTGTGATTGTTGGTCCGTCGGAGGCAGATGCCGAAAAAGAGACAGAACCTGTGTTGTTAAGGACGGTTCCATTTGCAGCCAACAAACGAACGCGTGAAGTGGAAGGTATTACACCTTTGGGAAGAGCTGAAGATGGAAGAACAGTCCGTGAAGCACCTGTGTCAGCAAAAGCAAGTAGGTATGTCAAAAGTCCGTGAGTAAAGTTGCACCGAAGTTTAATATCCGGAGTGTCTCTCGAGGACGTGATAGATGAGACCCGAGCCGACGATGGACTGTGGTGACGAAAGGGGGTTGCATCGCGACGTGAAGGTTTTGAATACCTCTCTGGTGGCCGTCCTTGAGAAGGGGACCATGGGCGGAGTGTTAAGTTGTAACGCCCTCCCCAGCAAACTCGAGCCAAGTGTCCAGTCCTGTTACATTTTAAACAGCGTATCTCTCTCGCTGGGCACTGGTTTCGACGATGGGAAGTTTGCCCGCATCCGTCACATTTCTCTTGAGTAATGGCGTCGACAAGGACTCGCGGAGATGCAATTTGTTGGGTGTCCCTGGCAGATTCGAAGGTCGTACCAGTTGAGAGTATACCTACGAGGCTGGGATTTTGTACGTCCAATAGCTTTATGAACAAATCTGGCTCATCTCTGCAAGCGTATATGGTTTGAAACATGTGAAGGTCGTCAACAGTTAGCTTGTCAAGCGCTGCTTCATCGCCAATGTTTCGCAGCCTGTGATAAAAATCAAGGAGCTTTTGTCCACGTTCCTTTTTTTGTTCAAACCAAAGGAGTCTTCGGCGAAAAACTGGATGAATTTCCAGAAAGCGCGATTCCAACGCTTCAAAGCATTCAGTTAGTGATGTTGCCAATTGAATGTTTCTGCGTAGAATTGTGGCGAGAGCTCCTTCTACCCGACTGAGAAAAAATTCCTTTTCTACATCCACATCCAAGGTGGACATATTTGAAGCAGTGTGGAAAGCCTTGAATTTATTGATCCACTCTCTCATTTCAGAGGGGGTAGACTCTTGCGAAAGAAGTGGAGGCTTTAGATCACTGACCGGTTTGAAATGAGCATGATAGTGATCGCCACCTTGGGATCTACCTTGACCCGCTGATGATATCATGCGACCAGCTTCTCCAAGGGAATCCATTAGTTGATCTAGCAGAGGTTTGTGCTCAAGCTCAGCCTCTGGCTCTGAGATAGCAATTTCGTCGACGATGTCAGCGATCTTCTCTATCCAAGTTTGAAGGCCATCAACAAGGTTATTCATGCGTACCAAGTCGGGCAATTCTCCAGATGCCAGGTCTTGAAGAAACCGCCGTTCCCTCGTAAAATGACCTTTGTGGGATCGAATGGACGCGCGAAGTGAGGCCGTCGACATCTTGGAGGCCATCCTCCCTGTCGCCTTCTCTTCCTCCTTGGGATTTGCGGTTGCCATGGGACAGATAAAGTCAGACCACTGGTCTGCAAGCAAGTGAAGCGGTCAGAAGATTCGATGATTGGTCGGTGTGGGCCTGAACCAAGTGGAGTGTAGTAGTGGGAGCAAAGAGGCCCGTTAACCGTTGTAAGGTTACGGTTCATACCGACTGGGCCATGTTATGTCCGGATCGATGTTCCCTTCAACATGGCTACTGATCGAGTGACGTTTATTGAGCAAGAAAGGCAAAACGAGCTGACCGACAGCATACATGACATGAGAATATCACACCCTCCAATATTGAGAGACAGCATCCTCCTGCATGGGTCTGTTATACCGGATGCGCCGGAAACCGCGTCCTAGAAGCTGATTTGTATTACTCCTTAGCTTGGATAAGAAATGAGCAGTTATAAAGATAAAAATGTGAAATGAAGTATGTCCAGGAATGAATAGGTTGTTCATTTTCTTAAATGCCACCCTGAACTTTAACACATGCCAAAGACATGACAGGTCCTGACCACGTACTCCTTATCCAAGTTGACCCATGCCTTGGACCCTTCTGTCTCCAGAGCATGATCAGAACCATGATGCTAAGCTTAGACCTTGGTCTCAATATGCCCCCAGATACTGTAGTAATGGAAGGCATCAGAGCATGTTTGACGGTCTTGTTGTGCTAGAGCCCATTGGCTTACTGAAGCAATGTTAAGGTCTGAACCTTTGTCACCGCTTTTGATTGAAGTCCTAAAGTGTTGATTAACAACCCTGCCTATCGTTGTTGATGGCAAATCCATGTCAAATGCCATCTTCATAATGAACCGCCTGGGATTCTGAGTGACCTTGGCACTTGCATTTTTGCATTTTTTGCATTTTTCCTTGTCACTGTCTACTTGTTGACCATTCGGATTCTTAAGTGATGGAACTCCCTCTCTTGATTGTTTTCAGTTCTCATACAGTATAACTTTAAAATCCCTTGGCATTGCATATCTCGCTCGTTGACTTCTCAAACTCTATGTTGGCTACAAAAACTTCCTTCTTTTCGCTTGATTCTTCTGATTTTAGTATCTAAGCAGAGATTCCAAGTTTCCTCTTCCCTTGTGGAATTCCCAATATCGCTGTTTTTTGCGAAGAGTTCAAACGATATTCTGATTCAGTCAAACAGACTTGTTCTTGCGACGCTTTTGGAGTGGAACACATTTTGATTGGATTCCATCCAATATGATCTTCAGCTCGTTCCATGCCCCCCTCAACAGACTGGCATCGGATGATCTCATGCCACTAGACTTGTACAAGCATGCTTCTCAGTTTAACTAAGTTGGCCCTGTTCCAATCAGGGATCCATTCAACCGTCGGTGCTGCATTGTCTGCATTGGGAAAATAAACCACCTTGATAATGTGATGGTCACTCAGATAGTTTACTGTGTCAACTTGAACTTCATGTACTGACTCCGGAACATTGGTAAGCACAAGATCAAGTATATTGCCATGAATATGAGTTGGAGTCATTATTTCCCTAAATCGGGGTACTCTTGGTGACCCTGTACATCCTTTGTGTTGCAACTTGAGATGCATATAAAAATTTTCCAGTAGGCTTGGTATTTCTACACGGTGAACCCATTTCCAAGCAATGAATTCTTTCCGGGTCGAATCAAACTTCAGCTCAGACGGTCTCAAGGCTTCGTTGATTTTGGTGTGACTTGGTCTGGACTCGGAGGTCGTATCATTCGGGGATGTGCCTAAAGACACCAAAAGTCTGGACTCGGTATCCATTGTATCCAGAACCTTACAAGCGGCCATTGCAGCTTTGTTACAGGAATCCATAGACATGTCTGCAAATTTGACCTCGTTCTTCATGCATTAGTGGCTCAAGTGCTCTGGGACGTACACAGTGCGTCATAAAAAAATTACTGGTAACTCTTTTTGTTCTACATCCGGAAATAAATGAGTTAGGGAGACAAAACAAAAAAGCAAAGGACAGATGTACGTTAGGCGGAAAGTAAATGATGAGAAAAAAGCCTTTACTGCCCTCCTCCGCGCGGACTAATCCGAATGTGAGGCTTTTAAGGTCACTTGGGTAAGGGTGCATTTTTGGCATGAAGAAGCCTATGAAAGATTATTGTTGATTCAAAGAATTGGGGTGTTATAGACTTTTTGATTCACAAGAGGAATGAAAAACGTCTAGAAGGAAATCCAGAGTGAAATTTATGGGCGATGGCGGGCCAGATCGAAATGCTGAAGTTTCCCGTGGACAAATCATCAAATCCGTCAGCTAATCAAGTTTTAGGAAGAGAGAAAGCCTGTAACTGATGAATAAATGTAAAACACTCTAATTGTGAATATGATTATCCTAGAGCAGACAATATGATAAAATTCACAATAAAAGGCTTAGATGCTAGCACAACCATTTTTCGCACAGCATGCTCTTTACCCTCTCAACCTCCGCTAGGAGCATCCTTATTATTTTTGTGCTTTAATCTTGAGAGTCCATAGGGGCTTCAACTCCTTATTCAGCCTCAACAGCTCCTCTGCGTTCCGTCATCATCAGGAGGCATGGATGAACGACAAGAGCAGGGCTGATTTGCAACTTAAGTTGACTAATGTCACAAGAGCTCGCAAATGAAACTTCGGCTCAAAATTAACAGAGATATGACCATTTCAAACTTGTGGGTCCCAAAGTCCATTTCTTTATGACGTATCCAGCACTTGACATCATCACGCTTTGCTTCCGCGATTTTAGACTGAACGGCCTAGTGCTAGGATCCAAATTCCACTTCTCCACTTCTTGCAATCAATTTCGATAGAATCACCATTCCCTTAATCAACTTGTTAATGAAATTTTTGCCTTATTTATCAAGAATCATAACGTGGAAACTCCGGAATTTCACCTCTGCGCTAAGTCAAATTGCTTTTTGATCCAACCTCACATATCAGAAAATAAATCAAAACGTGCCAGATTTGTGCAAAAAAACTCCCGCTTGTTGCTCCTCCCCCGATTGTACTTTGTTCGATTGGTTCAAGCAACAAGTCTCCGTAAGAATTGTCCCATATTCTTCACTAAATATGGCAAAAGAAAGCTTCTGCAATACCCACATACCACGAGAAAGGGCAAAATGGGTGTCTCTAAAATGAGTTGGAGGGAGCACTTAAATATCTATCGCTTTTTTTATCGAAAATTTAACCAACTGAGACCTCAACCAAGTCCTCTTCTCACATCAGACAAAGCAACCTCGAACAAGATTGAAGATCAACAAAAACATATTTTCGTTGCTCATATTCCATTGTAGACTACGTATCATTAATGAACGTATGTGATCATCATGGGAGGAAATGGCCAAGGGAAAACACGTTGGATGTACGGCAACTGTTAAAGCTTCTTTCCCCATGCTCTTCTTGCCGGCTGAATAACACGCGCTCGTATTCTCGACATGCTAATCCAAGACCAAAGAACAAGGAAAAATTTGAGGAAGCAGCACTGAACTTGTTATAAAAACTTGGATATATAAGGACCCAAGAATTCAGTACCTCTAGAGAGAGTCAATGCTCAACTACTGACCATTGGCCTCTTTTAAGGTCGATTCGGACTCTAGAAAAAAATTCTACTATGACGGACGTTCAAGAGTTCAAATTATTTGGAAAAGCCATGATTGAATACGTGGCAGATTACTTGGAGACCATCCGAGATCGACCTGTGGTGCCCCAAGTCACTCCCGGTTATCTGAAGGAACTCATTCCCGAAGAAGCTCCCGATACTCCAGAGCATTGGAAGGACATCATGAAGGAT
Source organism: Tigriopus californicus (assembly GCF_007210705.1). NCBI lineage: Eukaryota > Metazoa > Arthropoda > Copepoda > Harpacticoida > Harpacticidae > Tigriopus > Tigriopus californicus. The sequence continues at coordinate 10,292,916 of NC_081443.1, forward strand.
GTGGAGAGAGTGATCATGCCCGGAGTAACTCATTGGCATTCGCCCCAATTTCACGCCTACTTTCCAGCGGCCAACAGCTACCCTGCAATTGTGGCTGATATCTTATCTGATGGCATCGGGTGCATCGGATTCTCCTGGATTGCCAGTCCTGCTTGCACGGAGTTGGAAATGGTCATGATGAATTGGTTGGGCAAAATGTTGAACTTACCTGAAAAAATTCTTTTCCGACCTGGCGGAAAAGGCGGCGGGGTGATTCAAGGGACCGCTAGCGAAGCGACTCTAGTAGCTATGCTCTCTGCGAGATCGAAGGCCACCCACAAACATGGAACAGATGCCATAACGAAATTAGTCGCTTACACATCAAAATTGGCACATTGCTCGGCTGAAAGAGCTGGCTTACTAGCTGGAGTTATGGTCCGGTGTTTGGAGGTGGACGAAGATCAGAGTCTGAGAGGAGAGACCCTCAGGAGAGCAATCGAGCAAGATAAGGCCAAGGGCCTTATTCCGTTTGTTACCGTCGCTGCTCTGGGCACCACTTCGTGTTGCTCTTTTGACAACCTTTTGGAGCTGGGCCCGATTTGCAATGAAGAAGACATTTGGCTTCACGTGGACGCTGCATATGCTGGCAGCGCGTTCATTTGTCCGGAATACAGACCGATCTTGAACGGTGTGGAGTTTGCCCAGTCCTACAGTTTCAACCCACACAAATGGATGCTGGTTAACTTTGATTGCTCTACCATGTGGGTACAGGATGCAGATGCGATTGTAAGCTCTTTCAACGTAGATCCTCTTTATCTTCAGCACAAATTTCAAGGCCAAATCACCGATTACCGCCATTGGCATATTCCAATGGGCCGTCGATTCCGGTCTCTGAAAATCTGGTTTGTGTTGAGATTATATGGACAGGAAGGTATCAGGAGTTACATCCGGACGCATATCAAATTAGCGCACGAGTTTGAAGCGTTGATCGAGCAAGACGAGAAATTTGAGATATTTAATCCAACAACGATGGGTTTGGTGTGCTTTCGTTTAAAGGGCTCAAACGAGCTCAACGAAGCATTGAACAAGAGCATCAACGATGAAGGCAGAATTCACATCACCCCTGCCAAAGTTGGCGAAATATTCATTCTTCGGTTTGCTGTCTGCGCTAGAACCACTGAAACAAAAGACATTGACTTTGCTTACAAGGTTTTAGTGGAAAATGCGCTAAAACTTGACTGTCACGCATCAACAAGACTTTGACGGCAAATTGTGACTTTATGCATCTGACTCTAAAAAATAAATAAAAGGTAAACGTAATTGTGAATTGAAGTAGAAGCTGGCGAAAATAAGCGCTATTTCGTGTACTACTGTTGGCGTACTATAGCAATATTGCAGATTTAGAACAGAGAACACAGTTAAGCAAGAACAAAAGTTGCCTGAGATAATCAGCTTATAGAATTTCGTAATTGTGGTAATGCTAGAGCATCACATTAAGTTTTGGAAATGATTGAGCATGATATTGGTTGTAGTTCATTTAAAAGGTAATTTTGAAAAGCTAGATTCGGGTCCTCCTCATGGCATATCGTATTTCAAAATGGCATTGATTTGATTTGAATGCATTTATAAGTACAAGTACTTTTTTCATGGTGAGTTCATCTTTGGGACATGTTACACATGTCATGATATATCATAGACATGTTATGATAAGGTCTGGATTAGTTAGTGAATAGGACATGCAGATTGAGGTAACTTATCAAGGGGGATAAGTGGGCAGCGATTGATTGATGGCGGACTTGAAATAGCTATTTTTTGGACAGTTCCAAACTCAAGGGGGAGAGCATTATTTAGTTTGACACCATTGATAATAAAATGGTTGCCCCGCGCAGGAGTGCTTCGAGCGGCTATGGAAAGATCAACTACAGGCAGAAAAGACTCATATCTATTCCATCGTGGATAGAATACATACATCGATTCCTTTTGTTTCATTATTTAAAATTTTCCAAACTTCCACCAAACAGCTCTGAATTGCAATTGGTTCAGGCAATGGAAGTTATTGACGGAGAAAAGTTGCTCTATTATAATATGGTCGTTTCTTGTTTTTCCCGATAAGAAGCGCATTACGTCATTAAGAGCAATCTGGAGTCGATTTTAAGAGATGTTGAGTGGGTCTTGTTCAGTTAAACGCACTTGTAAGCAAATTGCCGAGCAGTAACGGATTGTTCCATGGACCAGACAATGAACCACGTCCTTCAGGGAGCTTCTCGAACAGCGTTGTGAAGAATTTTAAGAAAACCAAAAGAACGATACACTACCTTCGAGAGACAAGCAATATGTTTGTCGAAAGTGAAATTAGACTGAAAAGTCAATCCTAGGATTTTGATAGTTTCTTGCTCTTCCACCTGAGGCCCACAGAGTTCAACGCACATTGCGCCGGTTTGACATTTTCTTTTTCGCACCACCAAAAGACTTGTCTTTTCAGGGTTGAATTTCATTTGGTTGATTGCTATGTAGTCCAGGACGAGCTTGCCATAAGCCTCTATCCTTGATTTTAGTTGAGGTTCGTCCAGAGCATTCATACAGAGAGTCAGATCATCGCAATAGGATGAGTGGGCCAAGTCCTCCGTCAGAGGAAGGTGTGTATTACCTAGAAATAAAACAACGGTTGGTCTCGGTGGTAAGTCGTAGACTGCCTTTTATTCATAGAAAATAGGGCTTTATATATGCAACGAAAGCAGAGAATATGAGGATCTTAGGCAAAGAAGAGGAGGAGCTTAAGACCTCTGTTCCAAGTCTGTCGCATATAGGTTCTCTCATGACGATGCTCTAGTTCTTTTACAGGTGTTGTGGTAAATCTGAAGTGTAGAAAATGAAAAGAGTAGCTGAGATCGCAGCTCCCTGGTGGACACCACATCTGGATTCGAAGGTCTTAGAGATATCCGAGCCTACCCTGACACAGTAATGACGTTCCTTGAAGAATGAGTGAAGCCACTTGATTGAATTCTTTCCAAAGTCAAATTTGGCTAACTTTCTCGTGAGCTCCTCAAATTCTAAACAATCAAAAGCCGCACTTAAGTCAAATGTTACACAAGCTGCCTTACCTTCTTGTGAGAAGACATTGAGCTTGTCGTAGATATTGTGTAGGGCACTGAACCTGCTACTGTTACTTCGAAAGCCATGTTGAGACTCGGGCAGAGTCTTTCTTTCTTCCGCGAAAGCTATCAATTGTTTATTGCTGCCGAAATGGAGTTCATTTTCTCTTAATAGTTACATGCGCATTCGTGAATTCTCATGGTTATTTTTTTCATAAATGGATTGATATTCAAGTCCTAGAGGTCCCTTCATTTTGATATTTTACCAATCAGTTGGTAGGTAGACTGCCGATTAATTGACCCAAAGTTACCCAATATTGGTCGTGGACCTTCCCTTTGACTCAACTGTATTTTAACCCTCGCAAAGCTTACCAGCATATCAATCTAGTCGGCAACCTCTATCACAACCTTAGCTTCCCTTATTTACCTAATACTTAGCTGAAGAATTTGGATCTTCGTTATTTTTATCTTCGAAGATTTACTGGCTTGTGAAAATTACCAAGCTTTCTAGCGCATCACATCAGTCTGCTACCAGTATACATCTAGCTCTATTCCCCTACGCCCTCAAAGCATATCAGCCACTCTCACCGACCATGTTATCTTAACCAAATCCAAGGAGTTCTCCAGACATGGAGATGGACACTGTCCAGGGGGCAGACAACGAAAGGGCAATTGGCACCACTTCTTCAGTAGCTCAAAAAAATGAGTTAAAACCTTGGTATTCAGATCAATAATATTTATCACTTACATTATTTTCATCACGCAGTCATATGTTGTTATGAAACTGGGTGTATAATGGATAAAATACACAGAAATGTTGTAAAATGGCCTTTTTAAAAGGTTTAATTCCTCCCTTTTTACCATCAAAGTATTTACGGTGATTACTTGAACCCAAGTCTATTTGCTTTCGGCGGTTACAAAAGCTTTCAGCCATTAAAAATGTAATCTAAGAAGTGTCATGACATATAGTATGTATGGATTTAACAACTAAAAATCATTTTGAACAAATAAATAAAGGTGTCAGGAGAGAAGATTTTTGTTGCAAAGCTCTTGCACCTTATTATTTCTGAAGGATGGCAAATTTGAAGAATTAACGTAAAACTATGTTGACAGAAACACATCTGATACAAACAAAAAAGTTGTAACTCAAAGGGCTTTTTCAAATGCATTTCACAATCAAAAGACCAAAGAACAACAAGCTCATTCATATGAATTCACTATGTATTAAGGCTAAACTGATGATTTGATTTTTTTTTATTCCATTTCTTGAAAGAACATTATGATTGATGTGGTTATAGGCCAGGTCACCACGCAGGCCAACAGCTTCACAGTTCAGGCTCAAAATATGGGATGAGGTTCCAAGGCCAAATTACAAACACTTCGCTTTAGTTAAAAGGAAATAGGAGTTTGGGTCGGGTCCACTGGTTGTGGTTTCAGGGTTGAACACAGATTGTTGATGTCCATCAGGAGATAGAGTTAATAGAGTTGAAATTCCCATTGGCCCTTTACAACATTTTTAGAAACCTTTATGAATGGTACTGAAACCGAAACGGTATCAGAGGTGCTAATTGGCAAGTGTACTTCACAATGGAATGGCAGTTTGGACAGGGGTGCCTCAGGGTAGTGTCCTAGGGTCTATTTTGTTCACCATCTTCATAAACAGTCATCACATTTCCCCAAAGACGAGCCTCAGGTTGTTCCCGATGATGTCTGAGTTTCACGATGTACAATTATGGCGGAAATTATTGGACCCCCCTCGTTTTTGTATGAAATTTAAAAAAAAAACTCACGACGAATTTTAACAATTGCAACAAGAAAAATGTGGATGATGGTATTAGTATGAATAAGAAGCACACCAAGTATGATTGCAATCATTGCAATGGTTGCCGAATTATACTCAATTATGTTAAATTCATGATGTCAGAAATTATTGACAACGTGATGATTTATTTACATCAATAGCAATTGCATATCCTTTTTGGTTAATGACAGAAGTCAATCGCTTACTATAATTAACAATCAAGTTCTGACATGTGTCTCTTGACATTTTCCCCCACTCTTCCATCGCAAAAGCCTCCAATTCATTGATAGTCTGAGGATGCCTTGCCTTGACCCGTTGCTTCAGCTCGTACCACATGTTTTGTTTTGTTTTTGGTTTCGTTTTCACGGGCTTTTCTAACCGCTACAAGGAATGTAATCCCCATTACTATTAAAATGAAAGGTTATAATTCGTCTATTTATTACCTAAAATCCTTATATGAAAGATGCCAACGAATTTGAGTTGGAAGACCGAGCTAGTCCTTGAATATAGGGTTGATCTGGAATGCTATCTAAAAATTTGTCCCAGTCTGATTTGAAAGATGCAACCGGATCAACAAGGCCTACGTATTCCCTACGAATATCAGAGGGAAGCAAATTAAACAAGGAAGGAGCCCGAGAAAGAAGAGAAGTGCACTTCATTGTTCGAACTAGCCTGGATTCTCGAGGACTTGAAGGTGCTCGTAAAACGCACATTAAACCCCTACGGTCACTAGAATTGACCCTAAATCCTGGGTTGGGACAAAGCTCATGGATACTTTTGAAGACGTACAATATCAGATACCTTTCGTACCTTCTCTGAACACTGTATAGTCTCAACCTTTTTAGTATCTCCCAATAAGAGAACTCTCTCATTCCTGTGATGTTCCTAGTGAAACATCTTTGGACTCCCTCGAACTTTTGCAAACCTGCTGAACTTATTGGAGCCCAAATGAGTGAAGCATATTCAAGATGTGGTTGAACAATCGGTTTGTACAGAGTGAGCATCGTGATGCTGCCTCTGGACTTAAACGTGGGATACATCCAACCACACATTTGAAAAGCCTTACCCACCTTCAACTGGATATGCTCATCGAACTTTCCATTATTTTGGAGGACTACGCCTAAATCTTTCATAGATGAGACCTGCTCAATATCTTTACCTCCAATATCTACGAGTGGAGTATTCAAAGGAGTTGACCCGAAGGTCATTGAGCGGAATGTCATTCCGTTCAGGGCCGTATTACTATTAGTAACCCAAGAATAGATTATTTCTAGATCCTTTGCAAGGCTAGTGGAATCTTGGCCATTCCTATCAGAAACTAACTTTGTATCGTCAGCATAAGAAGAGAGACTGGCAGTAATACTAAGCTTTTGAAGCGGGGCAACGAGTATTATTAAAAGGATGGGCCCTAAGATGGAGCCCTGGGGAACACCTGACTTGACATCATGAATGTCACTAAGGAATCCCTCTACCTTAACAATTTGCTTCCTATCCTGAATGAAGCTTCTTATCCAATTGAGAACCTTGCCTTGGATCTCAATGTCATGAAGCCTATTCAACAAAAGGCCATGATAGACTTTATCAAAGGCCTTGGCAAAATCAAGATAGACAACATCAACTGACTCATGCGTTTTCCAGTCCCTCAATGACTTACTCTTGATGCTCAATCAGTTGGGTAACCGTGCTAAAACGTGCTCGGAAGTGATGAGAAATCGATAGGGCTTAGGTCCGGGCTCTGCGCTGGCCAATCCAGAAGCTTGATCTTGTTGTCGGAGAGCCACTTGGTAACCATCTTGGACTTATGCTTTGAGTCATTGTCCTGAACAAATGTCCATCTTTGTCCAAGGTCGAGATCCTTCGCTGATTGTTTCAGGCTTTCCTGCAGTACTTTCATGTAGTCCTCTTTGTAGATGGTGCCCTCAATGCGGACGAGCTTCCCAGTACCAGCGGCGGCGAGGCACCCCCAAAGCATGATGGATCTACCACCATGGTTAATGGTTGGAACTGTGTTCTTTGGATCAAATGCCTGTCCTTTCTCCTGGCTGACAAATGCCTTGACACGATGTCCAAAGAGCTCAATCTTGGTCTCGTTGCTCCACAAGCATGAAGATCAGAATGCCTCGCCCTTTTCAACATGGTCCTTAGCAAAGGTCAAACGATCTCTCACGTGTCTCTTTTTGAGTAGAGGTGTTCCACAAACCACGACATCCACGTCGTACACGACATCCACGAAAATCGATGCGATGAAGAGTTGTTTTCTGCGTTGATCTTGAAATCTTGTTGCCCTCGTCCTCCAGGCTCTTGAGGATAGTCTTTGATGTCACTTTTGGATCTTTCGGAATCATTCTGACCATTTTCCTTTCAGCCGTGGGTGAAAGGATTTTTTCGACCTTTCCCATGAAGATTTTTAACTGTGTGTTGTTGCTGGTATTTTTTGATGATGGCTCTCACTGAGGAAATTGGGATGCCAAACCTTTTGGAAATGAGTCGATAGCCACTACCAGACTTATGGGAGTCGACTACTTTGGCTCGGAGATCCCCACTGTACTCCTTGGCCTTGACCATGATGCAAACGAGACGAATTTCTAATTGAATGGACATCAATGCGATGGTCGCCTTTTTTTACTAGATGGGGATAAATCCGGATGAACTTGCAAAGCACAGTTTGACAGGATACTTCCTGCGGTCTACATGTTTCAACAGGAAAGTTCGAGCATAAGTAAGTCAGTGTAAATCAAGAAAGAACCAGATGTGTCAAACGTTGCCAATAATTTTCAACACCTATACTTTTACCAACAAGCCATCAAGTTAGTTGCTTTCATTAAGAGGCATTTTACAACCCAGTGCCTGAAGGTTCTATTCAAGCTCTTTAACACCGACATACTCTCATCCCTGGAATATGGGAATTGCCATTCATTCACTCAATTAGGTTTGGTTTTTCACGGCTCTTTGGTAAGACGTAATTACTTTAAAACCTATTGGCTCATCGGCTTTCCCTCCACATTACTTAGATAATGAGGGAGGTCAGATTGAAGTTTTCTCTTGCGGCAAAGACCTTGGTGTTACTCTTCAGGATGATGGAAAATTCAACATTCATCTCAGCGAGAAGGTAACTAAAGTTGCTCAGAGGGCAGGCTGGGCCTTACACACCTTCAAGACCAGAGATAGGTTGGCTATGGTTGCCATCTACAAATCCATCGTACAATCCCATCTGGACTATGCCTCATTGATTTGGAGCCCATATCTTGTTGGCGAACTAAACAAAATGGAGAGTATTCTCCGGTGCTTCACTCGGCAAATCACTGGAATGTCTAAACTCTCTTATTGGGATCGACTTCAGCATCTACGGCTGTACAGTGTGCAAAGGAGACACGAACGGTATGCCATATTACATACTTTTTAATGTATCCATGAGCTGTCCCATACTACGGACATTACTTGCGTCCAACGAGACAACGAACGTGTTGCATGTATCCAACCCCATTGGAACTACAACAAGAATGCGACTGCTAAATCAATCATACGCCACTCATTTCTTGAGAGAGGCCCAAGACTCTACAACAAACTGCCCTCCTCTCTTCGAGTCATCTATGTGGAAAAAAATCATCTCCCCAAATTGAAAGAGGACCTGGATAGCTTCCTCCAAAGCATTCCAGACCAACCTCCAATACCCAAGTATCATCGATCAGCAAATTCATACTAGATTACTGATCAGATTCACTTTCGAGTGATTTTGTCAATATATCTGTGCCTTGAATCCATTCAAGACATCTGTCTATGTACGGTAAATAAATTGTTATTACTATAATGATAAGTTTATTGCTCATTCATGTTTAGCTCTGGCCGTTCTCTTTGATCTGTATTGTAAAATTTCTAGTTCCAAATCATTATGTGTAGCTCTTAAGTTTGATTGTATTGGTCCTTGACAATTAGAATTTATTGTTCATCAGTGTGTTTGTTTGTTTGTTTGTTTGTTTGTTGAGTTTGTTTCTGCGTTATTTGTGTTGTTTTCCTAGTTTACATATGTTCTTGATTCCTTGCTTTTCTCTGTCACTTACTTCTTGTTTACTATCTCCATCTTTGATTTGTATGTTAGTTTGATGTGAAGTATTTCATTCCTATTTTGCTCTGTTGTCCTGTATCTCAGGACAAGATTGCACAGGTTTTTAAGTTCTTTTCTTTCTCTTGGTCTCTTGATTTTGCTGCTCATTGATAGGTCCTCTGCATTAATGATGGAAGCTATTTGTGGAAAAGTCAGCAAAGAGGCTAGACAATGTTTGGACTTGGTCTTAGCTGGGAAGGATCCTTCCATAGTCAATAAGCCGTTTATTATAGAGGCTTTACTTACTTGGGTCAATGAAACCAGGGTCCTGCTTGAACAACAGGCTCACCCAATAGTTGAGAAGTGAACTAATTTGACCAATGTAGAGGTTGAAGTAGTAGCTCCTCGTGGAAAAGAGCAGAAAAAGGCAGATGCAGAGAAAACAGCCTGTCCTGTTTATCGAAAGCAGCCTTGTCCTAATGAAGGAAAAGGCTGTTAGTTTGACCACCCTAAATGGTGTCAAAAACTTCTCAAGTTCGGCCTTGAGAAGTACAATAGGAAGAAGGGATGTTCAATGGTAGACTGTCCTTTTTATCAACCCTACATGTGCCGTCAGTCCATGAGACTAAAGACGTGCTTTAATGTACGGTGTACCTCTGTCCACGTAGAGGGGACGCAAAGAAAGGCGAGAAAAAGGATAGCGCTGTTTCGTAGTTTTAGAGCTGACCCCACCTCTCCCTATTCCCTCCTTTCCTTCAAATTCCCAATCCACCTCTATTCCAATAAACACTCACCTACCTAATATTCCTTGTCCCTCCCTATTCCCAAAACACGTTCATATTATCATGTAGCTACCCAACCCATTTCCCAAACCCAACCATCCCCATTAGCTCATGCTTTGCCTCCAGTAGAACATAGCTTTGTTGATAAGCATGTTTTTTTACGTTTGGAGAGGCCCGTAAAGGGACTATATATGAATGTGCATTGTCTGATTTCTAAAAAAGACAGCACAAAAGTTAAGATCTTAGAAGAACTAGCCGTTGAGAGAGCGATGCCATTCATCTCTATAACAGAAACCTGGCTTCGGCCAGGGGTCTTAGATGAAGAACTAATATTACTTGATCAACCAACAAATTCGAGTTGGCTGATCTGGCTAACCCTTGAGTATAAGGTTGATCGAGAATTGTAGTCAAAAACGTGTCCAAGTCTGACTTTAATCCTGCTACTGAATCAACGCCTACATTCGACTTACACATAATTGAAGGGAGCAAATTGAACAATGAAGGAACCCGAGAAAGTAGACAGTTGAACTTTATGGTTTGAACTAGCCTGGATTCTCGAGGGCATGAAAGTGCTCACAAAACGCACGTTTAGCCTCTACGGTCACTAGAAATGGCCTTAAATCCTGGGATGGGACAAAGCTCATGGATGCTTTTGAAGACGTACAATATCAGATACCTTTTGTACCTTCTGTGAACACTGTACAGTCCCAACATTTTTAGTCTCTCCCAATACAAGAGCTCTCTCAATTCTGTTATGTGCGGTCACTACAATGAACCCTAAATCCTGGGTTGGGATAAAGCTAATGAATGCTTTTGAAAACGTACAATATCAGATACCTTCTTTGAATACTGTACGATCCCAATCTTTTTAACCTCTCCCAATACGAGAGCTCTCTCATATCCTCAATGTTTCTAGCAAAACATCTTTGGACCTGCTCGAGTTTTTGCAAACCTGTTAAACTAATTAGAGCCCAAATGGGCGAGGCATATTCAAGATGTGGTTGTACAATCGATTTGTACAGATTTAGCATCGTGATACTATCTCTGGACTTAAACGTGCGATATATCCAACCACATGTTTGAAAAGCTTTACCAACTTTCAACTGGATATGCTCATTGAACTTTCCATTATCTTGGAGGACTGCACCTAAATCCTTCATGAGACCAACTGAATGCCCTTGCCTTCATCATCTAATAGTGGAGTGTCTAATGACGTCGACCCAAAGGTCCTTGAGCGCAATTTCATTCCATTCAGTGCCATGTTACTCGCAGCAACCCAAGAATAGATTTGGTCTAGCACCTCTACCAGACAACCGGAATTCTGACCAATCCTACCAACTACCAATTTTTTTATCATCAGCATAGGAAGAGACACTGACATTACTATTACCAAGCTTCTGAAGTGGAGCAATGAAGATGATGAAAAAGAGAGGACCCAAAATAGAGCCCTGAAGAACACTCAACTTGACATCATGTATGTCACTACGGGATCCCTCAACCTTAACCAATTGCTTTCTACCAGAAATGAAACTGCTTATCCAATTGAGAACCTTCCCTTGGATCCCAATCTCAAGGAGTCTGTTAACTAAAAGACCATGATCTACCTTGTCAAAGGCCTTGATAAAGTCGAGATAAACTAGATTGACTGATTTATGGCTCTCTAGTCCCTCAATAATCTGCTCTATGTGTTCAATCAGTAGGGTAATCGTGCTAAAATGTTCTCGAAACCCATGCTTGCCAAGAGGAAGGACTTCATGAATATCAAAAAATTCAACAAGTTTGAATTTCATGATCTTCTCAAACACCTTCGCAATATTCGAAGTGAGAGTAATCGGCCTATAATCACTGGGGAGTGACTTATCCCCCCTTTGAAAATTGGAACCACATGAGCTACCTTCAGAGAAGAGGGGAACTTGCCATGGTCCAAGATGCAACGCATCAAGTACGAGAAAACAGGAGCAAGAACCTGTGAGCATCTCATCAGAAACTGAGATGTCACCCCATCAGGGCCAGGGGAGCTCGAGAGTCTCAAGTTCCCGATGGCCTCTAAAGCATCTTGATCTGTGACTACGAGATCATCGAAATGCTCAACTTGACAAGCCTTGCCAGTCCCAACAAACTCATCAATAGAGCAATGGACTGTTGCTCCTAAACT
>NC_081443.1:10307737-10318806 GCF_007210705.1 Tigriopus californicus
AGTCCCAACAAACTCATCAATAGAGCAATGGACTGTTGCTCCTAAACTTAGTGGAGTTGAAAACACACTAGAGAACTGATCTCCAAGTATGTTGGCCATAGACTCTACATTGTCTATGGCTTCCCCATTGACCTCAAAAGGCCTAGCATGGTGTTTCATCTTTCTCTTAGAGTTTGCATAAGAGAAAAATGCCTTGGGATTCGACCTCACCTCCTGAACTACTCTACTTTTTATTTTCAACTGATCTGTCTCATTGGAGGCCTTCATTCTACTTTGGATCAACTCCAAGTTTCTTTGGGCCCCACCCTGTGGAACACATCCAGAGATTGCTAGAGTGGAACAGACGTCCTTAAAAACTAGAATCATTTTGTTTAAGGCTACATCAATGGATGATTCCTTTTTCAGCATTGAAACCAGATCCAGGTCTTCTAATCTTTCTAGAATCAACGGCCAATGTTAATCTTTGTACTTCAAATTAGCCTGACCGACCATTTTGGCCGGTCTTACTCTAGACATGGATTTCTAGAAGACCTGGATGGCGCACGGCAAAAAGGAGGTGACCCATAGAGGAGAAATCGGCGATCTCTCTGTTTATTTGAAAGAGCACCCTTGACATCATTTTCAGTGCTTCTTTCTTCATGGAAAATACACAAATATCAATAGTTACGAATTATGAAGACAGTTGCCTTATTTATATTTATATTTATATTTTTTATATTTTCATTTCCTGTTTTGGAGCTCGCTGAGAACAGACGCATTTAGTTTGCTCTCGTTCTTATCTCCCAGGAATTTCGAACCAAGGTGTGACTTCCTCTGTTGCTCCTTGGTTGCTGTGCACGTGTAGTGTTCGTGGTGTTTGTGTGTGGGTGAATGAATGGGAATTGCCATTCATTCACTCAATTAGGTTTGGTTTTTAGCGGCTCTTTGGTAAGACGTAATTACTTTAAAACCTAATAAGTTTATTGCTCATTTATGTTTATGTCTAGCTTTAGCAGTTTCTTTCTGATTTGTAGTGTAGTTTTTCTAGTTCCAAATCGTTATGTGTAGTTCTTCAGTTTGATTGTATTGGTCCTTTAGAGTTAGAATTTATTGTTCATTACTGTATTGATTTATTTTGTGTTCGACCAGTTAGTTGAGTTTATTTCTGTGTTTTCTTGTTGATGTCCTAGTTTACATATGTTCTTGATTCCTTGCTTTTCTCTGTCACTTACTTCTTGTTTACTATCTCCATCTTTGATTTGTATGTTAGTTTGATGTGAAGTATTTCATTCCTATTTTGCTCTGTTGTCCTGTATCTCAGGACAAGATTGCACAGCTTTTTTAGTTCTTTTCTTCTCTTTTTCTTGGCCTGTTGATTTTGTTACTAATAGATAGTTCCTCCTGCATTCATGATGGAAGCTATTTTAGGAAAAGTCAGCAAAGAGGCTAGACAATGTTTGGACCTGGTCTTAGCTGGAAAGGATCCTTCCATAGTCAATAAGCCGTTTATTATAGAGGCTTTAGTTGCTTTGGTCAATGAAACCAGGGTGCTGCTTGAAGAACAGGCTCACCCAGTAGTTGAGAAATCGACTAATTTGACCAACGTAGAGGTTGAAGTAGTATCTCCTCTTGAAAAAGCGCAGGAAAAGACAGTTGTAGAGAAAATAGTCTGTCCTGTTTATCGAAAGCAGCCTTGTCCTGAAGAAGGAAAAGGCTGTCAGTTTGACCACCCTAAATGGTGTCAAAAACTTCTCAAGTTCGGCCTTGAGAAGTACAATAGTAAGAAGGGATGTTCAAAGGTAGATTGTCCTTTTTTTCACCCGTACATGTGCCGTCAGTCCATGAGACTTAAGACATGCTTTAATGTACGGTGTACCTCCGTCCATGTTGAAGGGACGCAAAGAAAGCCGAGAAATAGGATAGCTCAGTTTCGTAGTTTTAGAGCTGACCCTATTCCTAAACCTAATCCCACCCCACCCCCCTTCCTTAACCCATTTAGCTTCCTCCCTCCCTCTCCTCCTACCCCCCACCCTCTCTCCCAATTCCCTCCTCTTCCTTCAAATACCCAATCCACCCCTATTCCTATAAAAACTCTCCTCCCTCATATTCCTTGCCCCACCCCTATTCCCAAAATACGTTCCTATTCAAATGTAGCTGCCCAACCCATTCCTCAAACCCAACCATCCCCATTAGCTCATGCATTGCCTCCAGTAGAACGTAGCTTTGTTGATAAGAGGGATTTTTTACGGTTGGAGAGGATGGTCCAAGATCTTGTGAACTTGGTCCGTCAAAAGAGAGGCCCGTAAAGGGGCTATATTTGAACGTGCATTGTCTGATTTCTAAAAAAGACAGCACAAAAGTTAAGATCTTAGAAGAACTAGCCGTTGAGAGAGAGATTGCATTCATCTCTATAACAGAAACCTGGCTTCGGCCAGGGGTCTTAGATGAAGAACTAACCATAGTTGGTTTCAACTTAGTTCGTTGTGATAGGATACGCCCTGATAATCCCATATTCCCACATGGGGGCGTATGCCTATATGTTAGGAATGATTTGCACATTAGTCATGTACAAATGTCGAATGGAGAAGTAGAGGTCTTAGTTTGTCATCTTCGAGGTCTTGATTTGTCTATTGTTACAATGTATAGACCCCCTTCTTGTTCAGCAAGCTCTTTTTCGTCAGCTCTCCAATTCACTGGAAATGAGTTGGACCTGGCAGTTTGCTCGAAGGTTTTCTTTGTAGGGGACTTTAATTTTCCGGCTAGCGTTGTAGAGTGGGAGGTTAGTCCTGATGGGTATATTCCCATTTCGAAATCGACATCTCAGTCGTTCGAAAAGCTGGAAGAATTCGCGATCTTGCGCAATTTCTCCCAGCACGTTGGTGTAGCCACTAGAGAGAATAGCGTTCTCGACTTGGTCTTTTCCAATGACCCTGATCTGATCCAGTATGTCCATGTGACACCTACTAATCTGTCAGATCATCATGTTCTTGAGATAGGGTCGACCATTACTCAAAAGCCGGCGTGCTCTAGAGTAAAACCGGCCAAAAAGGTCGGTTTGGCTAAGTTCAAGTTCAAAGATGAACATTGGCCGTTGATTATAGAAAGATTAGAAGAACTTGACCTGATTTCAATTCTGAAACAGGAATCGTCCATAGATGCAGCCATTGATAAGTTAGTTTCAGTTTTTAAGGAAGTTTGCTCCAGTTTAGCAATCTCTGAATGTGTTCCGAAAGGTGGTACACGGACAAAAATTCCAAAATATAGGAAGACTTTGTTCAAAAAGAGTTGCAAACTAGCAAAAAGGCTGAAGAGCACTTCGAATCCAGTAATTGTGGCTAGTCTCCAAAAAAAGTTGGACGTAGTTCAGGGTAAGATTAAGGCCTCCATCGAATATGACCAGTTACAAACTGAGAGTAAGGTGGTTCAGGAGGTCAGGTCGAATCCGAAGGCATTTTTCTCTTATGCGAACTCTAAGAGAAAAATGAAACACTCTGTTGGGCCTTTTGAGGTTGATGGGGCAGCCATTAGCAATGTAGAGACTATGGCTAACATGCTTGGAGATCAGTTCTCTAGTGTGTTTTCAACCCCACTGAGTTCGGAAGCAACAGCTCATTGCTCTGAAGATGAGTCTGTTGAGATTGACATGGTTAGTCAAGCTGAGCGTTTAGATGATCTTGTAGTCACAGATCAAGATGCTTTAGAGGCCATAAGGGACTTGAGGCTTTCCAGCTCTCCTGGTCCTGATGGTGTGACATCTCAGTTTCTGATGAGATGCTCACTGGTTCTCGCTCCTGTTTTCTCGTACTTGATGCGCTGCATCTTGGATCAGGGCAAGTTTCCATCTTCACTAAAGTTAGCTCATGTTGTTCCAATTTTTAAAGGGGGAGATAAGTCGCTCCCCAGTAATTACAGGCCGATTTCTCTCACTTCGAATATTGCGAAGGTGTTTGAGAAGATCATGAAGTTCAAACTTGTTGAATTTCTTGATATTCATGAAGTCCTTCCTCCTAGCCAGCATGGGTTCCGAGCACATTTTAGCACGGTTACCCAACTGATTGAACATATTGAGCGGGTTATTGAGGGACTAGAGAGTCATGAATCAGTTGATGTAGTTTATCTCGACTTTGCCAAGGCCTTTGACAAGGTAGATCATGGGCTTTTAGTTAACAGGCTCCATGAAATTGGGATCCAAGGCAGGGTTCTCAATTGGTTAAAAAGTTTCATTTCTGGTAGGAAGCAATTGGTTAAGGTTGAGGGATCCCTTAGTGACATACATGATGTCAAGTCAGGTGTTCCCCAGGGTTCGATCTTAGGGCCCCTCTTGTTTATAATATTCGTTGCCCCGCTTCAAAAGCTTAGTATCACTGCCAGTCTCTCTTCTTATGCTGACGATACAAAGTTAGTTTCTGGTAGGAATGGCCAAGATTCCAGTAGCCTTGCAAAGGACTTAAATCGAATCTACTCTTGGGTAACTGAGAGTAATATGGCCCTGAACGGAATGAAATTCCGCTCAATGACATTTGGGTCAACTCCTTTAAATACTCCACTCGTAGATAATGGAGGTAAAGATATTGAGCAGGTCTCATCTATGAAAGATCTAGGTGTAGTCCTCCAAAATAATGGAAAGTTCGATGAGCATATCCAGCTGAAGGTGGGTAAGGCTTTTCAAATGTGTGGTTGGATATATCGCACGTTTAAGTCCAGAGATAGCATCACGATGCTAACTCTGTACAAGTCGATTGTCCAGCCACATCTTGAATACGCCTCACCCATTTGGGCTCCAATGAGTTCAGCAGGTTTGCAAAAGGTCGAGCAAGTCCAAAGATGTTTCACTAGGAACATCACAGGAATGAGAGAGCTCTCGTATTGGGAAAGGTTAGAACGGTTGGGATTGTACAGTACTCAGAGAAGGTACGAAAGGTATCTGATATTGTACGTTTTCAAAAGTATCCATGAGCTTTGTCCCAACCCAGGGTTTAGGGTCAATTCTAGTGACCGTAGAGGCTTAATGTGCGTTTTGAGAGCACCTTCAAGTCTTCGAGAATCCAGGCTAGTTCGAACAATGAAGTCCACATCTCTTCTTTCTCGGGCTCCTTCATTGTTTAATTTGCTTCCCTCTGATATTCGTAGGGAATACGTAGGCCTTGTTGATCCGGTAGCATCTTTCAAGTCAGACTTGGACAAATTTTTAGATAGCATACCAGATCAACCCTACATTCAAGGACTAGCTCGGTCTGCCAACTCAAATTCGTTGGTAGACCAAATATCATATAAAAATTGAAAGTGGAAACGAGGCTTGCCCGCCAAAAATGTTCCTCGTGACAAAGATGTTCCTTCTGCCAATTCCTTGTGGACAAGACGTTTCAACCGCCATTGATATTCCTCGTGGCAAAGATGTCCCCCCCCCGTCAATGATGTTCCTTGAGGAAATGATATTCTCACCCGCCAATGATGTTCCTTGTGGAGTGGATTAGAGGCATCATGGAGGCTTCGCTCAATCTGGAGGACCACCCATGGAGGGTCGTGGCCCAACACTTGATGGCTCAAGGAGGATCTATATTTATTCCCAGATGAACGGGTGGCTCTAATGAACACCTTTCCAAAACAAAGTCATTTCCAAGTATTAGCATCGTCCATTGTGGATTGAGTGGACTCGTTGATCATACTGTCCCCTTCTTCATTGGCAACTCATTTTGGCCGGAGGTATGAACTCTCTCCAACATGAATCACAAGCTTTCGTGGCTCCGAGAGGGTCATCTATTATGGCTATCTTTTTCATCACATTGCTGATTCGAGGGCACAAACTCAATGTCCCATTTCGAAGGCGCAAAGTCACATCACTGAGGTTTCAACCGAACAATTTTCTCTTGTGGTTTTTGGTTCGGCATTCGCTCATTTTGTTCCCAAAATGTCTCCCCAATATTTTTCCCATTTCTCTCTTCTTCGTGGCCATAGCATTCCTTTATCGCAAAATGGATTCCAATCCCGGTAGCGGTAAGGAAGTCCGCACCAAAAAATAAAAAATAAAAAAAATGTCCTCACAATCGGTTTTTGCTGGTTATGTATCTTGCTTATTGATAATCCCTCACAATTACTTAAGTGGGTCCTTCGGTACTCTCTTTCATCAAGTATTCATCAAATCCTCCCAAGGCCATTCTTATTACTCCTCTCCATTTAATGAAAGCTTGCTGTGCTTCAGATCAACACCGCTTGGGATGCCCACTTATCCTAAATAGTGTCCACTTACACTTTCCCCATAAATTAAACCTCCCTCAAAGTGAAGGTTCATTCCCGCAAGGTCATGGCACAGCACTTTTCTATTTTCTCTCTACTTTACCCAGTTGAAAATAGCCTCGAATCAAAAATTTGTCTTCCACGATCATGCACAAATACTCAATTTCTTATGATGTCATTCCAAATTCCATACGTTCATGGTTACATTCACTCTTAACTTACTTTCCCTCCTACGACGTGACATTTACGGGCCAGTCTTCAACAATCTTGTTAATCTTTACATATACACCACATTTCATATCCTTTTTACTGTCAATCCGCCGCTCAGTCGACAAATTTGACGAGTCTGCCAATTGGCTTCATCCTCGTAGACACAAATGATTTCCCCTTCGCATTTCGCCCCATCCGATGCGCAATGCCAATTTTATACAATTTCCCCGGGCTATTTATTTATGCAGCTTCAAACTCTCTTTAAGCTTGAACTGCCCTCCATGACTGGAGGCAAGGGGACCAGGCATTCTTTTTTATACAAGCAAAACCGTAATGGACACGGACAAGATTTAACCACCCTTCGAAAAGGTGGCAGTAAAAGATGGAGTTTGTTAATCAGAGAAAAAGTACGAAAAAGTTCAAGTTCCGCGAAGTATGTTCCGCGATGCCCTGAAACAGGAAGTCAAATGATTCCGTGCTCAAGAATGAGTTCACGTGCCCCATTTTATGAACGTTCCAAATATGACAAGGATGTTGTTGATTCCCTTCGCTCATATGTGGTTATCGGACGCAGTTGATTCCCGCTTTCCACGATCTTATGTTTAAGGCCTTTTTATCCATGAGCTCCCCGACTAGCCCAGTCGGTGCCCCCATAACGTGCATTGTGTCCGTAGGTGTGATCGACCTCGGTCAATCTTTATCTCTATTTCATTTCTACCCAATCTTCCAAGAACAAGCTAAATTCCATGCCGCACTAGTAATTTCATATTTCATCCTTCATATGTATTTCCTCTCATTCTCACTTTCTATCTCGATGTCCAACCAACTTTATCTCAATGTTTCAATCTTATCTCATTGTTCCGACTTTATCTCAATGCTCCAATTTCATTTCAATGTTCCACGTATCTCCGTGTTCCGATTTTCTCCTTGTTCCAATCTTACTCTACTTCAAAAATTGACTTGTTTCTTCTCACTTCACATGTACACTTCACATGTAAATATATATTTTTAAATCTGTCAGGTCTAATAGCAACTATCATAGACAGGGTCTCTCATGCGAGGCTTCCGGTTCTTCTTTGTTGACAAGGTACAAGGTTCCCTTTTACCTTGTCACGAGGGCATGTATACGAACTAAAGCATCGTCATGAGAGAACCACACCCTGATCCCAAAGAGGGACTCTATGCTCCAACATGTTGCGACAGACTTGGAACAAGCGCCGTAAGCGCATGCTCTTCTCTGTATATAAAGCCACGTTTAGCTGTGAATAAAAAGAGAGTCTACGACTTACCACCGAGACCAACCGTTGTTTTTATTTCTAGGTAATACATGGCAACCGTGATCTAGGCAGACCATTACAAGTCTTCCTCAGTAGAAAACATTTAATGTTGAATTGAATTGGAAACAGCATGATGTTAAACTATGACAGCAAGTTCATGAGGTGCGTTATAACTCCTACAATCCAAAAATTATGTAATAGTTACGGCGGGGAAGGTATTATGTACTTGGTTTTTTAACAAGTAATTGAGGTTCAAGAACTTTTTTTTTCAACTTAAAGGAGCTCCTTCAATGTGATTCCTTCCGGTTTTTTTGGCTTGTTTTTTTCACGGGCTTTTCTAACTGCTACAAGGAATGTAACCCCCAGTGCTATTGAAATGAAAGGTTAAAAGTCGTCTATTCATTACCTTTCAATCTTTCCATGTTATTTGGTCTACCAACGAGCTATTCTTATTCTGGGATGAGACAGTGATTCCTGCAGTACATATTGTAAAGGACTAAGATCAATTGGTTTAGTATAGTTGTTTAGAGTTAATAAAGGTGATAGTTAACTATGACATAAGAGATCCTTGCAATAATAAAAGTCTAAACTTATCAGATATTTGGGTGATTACGCCGCAAACCCAAGACCAAGGTTCATCATTACATTGTAAGAAGTGAGCATATCAAATTTTTGGATTGGTATGATAACTGTTGCTGAATTTCAAAATGAACTGATTTTCAAAACGAACTGATTTTTGAGGAATTCCAAATGTTTTTAAAGGTTTTTGCTTTGGCTTCATATCACGTCCTCTATTAGTTATGCATTGACAAACAGAAACTTTGGTCGAAAACAAGAGATATGCACATGTTTCTGCCACTTTCAATTAGACTTAAATGAGAGTTTAGAACATTAAGTACCAGAAGTGTCACTACTTGCTCATTCTTTCTTACCTCTTCATTGTGATTTTTGCCTTTAGAATTTCCCTATGGACACAATATTGGTGATTTCGCCATATTGGTATTGGGCAATTGAAGGTGAAATTCACATTTGACCACAATGCCAATGGGAAATACCCTCGTGTTGAAAACACTGCAAGAACAGTTTTGCTTGATCATAGATAATCATGTCTAGGGTGCCCTAGACAAAATATGGTCAATAATGATGTTATTTTGACACTCAATTGATGTAGATTAGTGAAGTACCTGAGTTCAGGCGAAATTTTTTGCCGTCACGGCCATTTAATGACTCCAGCGCCATCAGGGTTCAAACAAATTTGACAACCAAAGCCAGCTTGACTTTTCATTGGTATTCATTGGTATTTAGTTATTGGACATGGACATGGTTTAACCATGAAATGAAGTTGAAAATAATTACAAGCATTTCCACAATAATGGAGTTCAAAATATTTGACATTTGGTAGCTTTCCTTCAATGAAGTGTATATATCAAACCTTATCATTAGCCTCCTCATTTGAAAAGAGGCACCCTGAATGAGCAATTTCAAGGCAAGTAGGAGGAGTCAAAAAGTCCAGCCCATTTCACCACTTAATGCCAAATTGTTGACCCAGCCGATATGGCCAAGACTAAGCCAGCCTTAAGACCTAATACAGGCAGAATTGGCGTTGCTACTTTGTCGTTTCTCCCTTGTGGGTCACCCAAGAAAGGGAATCTGTGACTGAGAGGAGTCCATCTCTTTTGTTTAGAAGTCCGTGCTCTAGAGCACGCCGGCTTTTGAGTAATTGTCTATATCGATGCCGGATGTCCTGTTTCAAATCCGGCGCGTCTTTTCGAGGTTGCGGGAGTGGGTTAATAACCAAAAACGAGTTTCGCTTGAGAGTCACTCCGCCATTTTTGGGAATTAAGCCATCAACGCCCCACTCTAAATACATTTCTGTTTTACCCAATTTGCCGAACTACCTGATAAAGCCTTGTTTTGAATATATGATTGAACTCTATCGGTGCTGGTTCATGGGGGGGTAACATTCGACAATATCTCGGGAACATAATGATCTGACAGATTACTAGGCGTCACATGGACGTTCTGCATCAGATCAGGGTCACTGGAGAAAAACATGTTGAGAACGCTATTTTCTCTAGTGGCTACACCAACATACTGGGAGAATGTTGGAAACCCGTTAATTGGCCTCAAAAAGAAACCCTGAATTTCTTTTGTCAAACCTGGGTTGCTTTTTCCTCGATAAACGTTATTCTCCACCGATTTGTTGGCGGTGCTACTTTTTAAACTTAACCTAACCTTATCAAACCTAACCTGACCTTAGCTAACCCAACCTAACCTAACACGATATTGATAGCCTTTAAGGTCTTTCTCCAAACCTTTCTAACAGTTTGTCACAAATTTGAAAATGAGCACCGCCAACTAATCGGTGGAGAATAACGTTTATCTTTTTCCTCGGACTTCGCATTTTACGAGGTTTTGCAATCGCTTGGAGCTTCACTTTTCAAATTATTCGGCAACCTTGTTTTTGAAAATTTATTTGATCCTATCACTACCGTCTACAATTGGGAAACATTATATACTTATAGGATAACTAGAGTGGAGAAAACTAACTAGCCGTTGAGAGAGAGATTTCGTTTATCTCTATAACAGAAGCATGGCTTCGGTCAGGGGTCTTCTATGAAGAACTAACCATGGTTGGTTTCAACTTAGTTCGTTGTGATAGGATAAGCCCTGATAATCCCATATTCCCACATGGGGATATATGCCTAAATGTTAGGAATGATTTGCACATTAGTCATGTACAAACTTCGAATGGAGGCCTGATCTGTCGATTGTAACAATGTATAGACCTCCATCTTGTTCAGTAAGCTCTTTCATGTCAGCTCTCCAATTCATTGGAAATGAGTGGGATGAGCTCGAAAGTTTTCTTTGTCGGGGACTTTAATTTTCCGGCTAGCGTTGTAGAGTGGGAGGCTAGTCCCAATGTGTGGATATTTCCCTTGCTAAATCAAAATCTCAGTCGTTCGAAAAGCTGGAAGAATTTACTATCTTGCCCAATTTTTCTCAGCATGTAGGTGTAGCCACCAGAGCGAATAACGTTCTGGATTTGGTCTTTTCCAATGACCCTGATCTGATGAACATTTCAACGCGATCTTGACACATCCCATTGAAGTGAAACGATTCTTTATCTAAAATATTTGAAACAAATGGAAACTATGCGTCCATAAAAGGAGCGAGACCTGCTTTCCAAGCTTCGGTACAGACGTGAGCAATTTCGATTCCAAGCCAAGGAATCATCGGTGACCTTGTTGGCCGCAGTGACCACTGAGATGGGTTTGGCTGCTCTGTCATAGGTAGGAATAGGCAAAATGAGTAAAATAGCAAAGCCTGTTGGAGACAAAAAAGGGAAGAGAGTATAATAAGAGGTCC
>NC_081443.1:10318842-10324139 GCF_007210705.1 Tigriopus californicus
AGTACCTTCTTGAAAAACCGAATTTTGTCTCAATTTTAGACGTGATTGACATAACTCTTTGAATTAGGTGAAAGAATGCTTCCCCTTGCATAGTGTTCCTCTTTTCCCAGGAGCAGATCTGCAACATTGATTTAGTTTCTACATTGATCTGGCTGAAGAAAAGTTGAGATTTTTTTCTTCAAAAAGAGAACCTAGTTAGCCTGGAGGATGTAAGGAACGCAGCAATTTTGCGTCTTTTGGGCTGCTTAACTATCTTAGCGCCCTGCTTAGCTTGTGTCTTTGGACTTAAAACTGGATCTTCAGTTTCAGGCCAAATGAGCAAAACAAGTGCCAAAGAAAAGTAAGAAGGTGCAAATAAAGGTGAAAAGTGCTCATGGGAGAAGTGGCAACTTCAAACACTGGAGAGCCTGCCTCTATACAACGTTTCTTTAGATATGTGCGGCTCTCAAACAGGGTTCGCAAAAAGTTCTGCAGCACAAAAAGGTATGGCGTGGAAGGTATTGAGTAATAGTTTATTTTATGAGAAATTGAGGTTCAAGAACATTTAAACAAAAAAAGAAAACGCGGTATCAATTTGAATATCTCTGTTTTTGATGACAGCTTTTAAATGTTAAGAGATGTCTCACAACAGCGGCATGCAGCATTAACAATGGAAATTTGCCTAATTGTCCTGAGGACTTTTGCGATAAAAACAGACTGATACTTTGTTCTTCAGCAATTCTTAGGGCGGCTTTACACTACAATGGAAACCAAGATTGAATCCGGTTTGAACGTTGAAGTAGGACTAGTGCTGGGGCGAGTCCAGCAGAGGCCTCGAGTCTTCATTGCACTCAAGTCGAACAAAAAACTCATATTGCGAAATTTATACCAAACAATGACTTATTTTTCACAAATCCGGACTTGAGTCTTTTAGAAAGAATTGCAGAACTTATGACGCACCCTGTAGCATGGGAAACGATCGAAAAGTTTCCTTGGACACGTCAGGAAGCCTGACATTAAAATATTCTGATAATCATAGACTCGTGGTTTTCCCGAATATACAATGAAACAAAGAATACGAAATGCATTCTCAGCTTAAGTGGGAAATAAAACTGTAATATTGTATACCTAAAGTGATGGCCGCCCCTCGCTACTTAAGAACGTTAAAAAACATTCATTCCTAACATTTATCAATTCATGAGAATTTTTGTGGGTTTAATAGTTGAAAAATTCGGCCTTGAAACTACAAAACTGCGAAAAGAAAACACTATCTGCCAAGTCTTATCCAGAGGCAAGGTGTGTTGTTAAGTTAGTGCAGCCGTGATTAAGCAATATCTTTGTAAATTCCATCCCGGTAAAAACTTTTGATATAATCGAGATGTAAGCGGTGAAAAAACATTTCTTTGGAAAAATGTAGGTTCGAACTGTAGCAAAATATGTAAATGATACCAGCTTAGCTATTGCTCAAAATAGAAGTGGGGACTTTTCAATCAATTGTCATCCAAAGTTACCTCTTCTAGAATTAAGCAATTCGTCATCCTATCGTTGGAGTCAAAGCGGAAATCCGTTATTAGTTACGGGACAAACTGTTCCCAACGGTTTGGTGTATAAGGAGGGCTTTACCCCAAAATGGATTTCTTCAATTGTCTCGAAGTACTCCGTCACGTTGCTTACTAGACTCGGACTTGTCGTTCCCAACGAAATGGTGGTTTGCCCTTGGAACATACGATGGACCTTCGGATTGGTTTCCAGGCCCAAAACGAGAGCTTGTGAAATTGGCTGAGCTTTTTCTCGAGCTATAAAGTGAACCCTATTTTGGGTCACAACGTCATCATCGTGCAGGGGTTCAGTAAGGAGAGGGTCTGGACTAAAAAGTATCGCAAGATAGGCCAAACATCAATTTACTGTTTTTCAATTCAAATATGTGGGAATGATCCTGTCTTTTTCCTTGACCAAAGGCTTAGGAGACACACGGCTGCTTTTTGGCTTTATTTCAGAAGACTTCAAATCGACAAAAACTTTATTTCATGCCCGAGCACAAAAAATATTAATTACACATCAATGGTATCAAATGCATTTTCGCAACAACTTTGAAAGCGAGAAATGCTGTTCCCAACCCGCTTCAAAATTTAGCATGACCAAAAGTCGGGTTTCTGGGAAATTTGGCGACAGAATTGAATCATCATTCAAACATCATGGAAACATTCCTGTTTTGGAGCTCGCTGAGAACAGACGCATTTAGTTTGCTCTCGTTCTTATCTCCCAGGAATTTCGAACCAAGGTGTGACTTCCTCTGTTGCTCCTTGGTTGCTGTGCACGTGTAGTGTTCGTGGTGTTTTGTGTGTGGGTGAATGAATGGGAATTGCCATTCATTCACTCAATTAGGTTTGGTTTTTCACGGCTCTTTGGTAAGACGTAATTACTTTAAAACCTAATAAGTTTATTGCTCATTTATGTTTATGTCTAGCTTTAGCAGTTTCTTTCTGATTTGTAGTGTATCTGTCTTCTAGTTTCCAAATCGATATGTGTAGTTCTTCAGTTTGATTATATAGGTCCTTTAGAGTTAGAATTTATTGTTCATTACTGTATTGATTTATTTTGTGTTCGACCAGTTAGTTGAGTTTATTTCTGTGTTTTCTTGTTGATGTCCTAGTTTACATATGTTCTTGATTCCTTGCTTTTCTCTGTCACTTACTTCTTGTTTACTATCTCCATCTTTGATTTGTATGTTAGTTTGATGTGAAGTATTTCATTCCTATTTTGCTCTGTTGTCCTGTATCTCACGACAAGATTGCACAGCTTTTTTAGTTCTTTTCTTCTCTTTTTTCTTGGCCTGTTGATTTGGTTACTAATAGATAGTTCCTCCTGCATTCATGATGGAAGCTATTTTAGGAAAAGTCAGCAAAGAGGCTAGACAATGTTTGGACCTGGTCTTAGCTGGAAAGGATCCTTCCATAGTCAATAAGCCGTTTATTATAGAGGCTTTAGTTGCTTGGGTCAATGAAACCAGGGTGCTGCTTGAAGAACAGGCTCACCCAGTAGTTTAAAAGTCGACTAATTTGACCAACGTAGAAGTTGAAGTAGTATCTCCTCTTGAAAAAGCGCAGGAAAAGACAGTTGTAGAGAAAAATAGTCTGTCCTGTTTATCGAAAGCAGCCTTGTCCTGAAGAAGGAAAAGGCTGTCAGTTTGACCACCCTAAATGGTGTCAAAAACTTCTCAGTTCGGCCTTGAGAAGTACAATAGTAAGAAGGGATGTTCAAAGGTAGATTGTCCTTTTTTCACCCGTACATGTGCCGTCAGTCCATGAGACTTAAGACATGCTTTAATGTACGGTGTACCTCCGTCCATGTTGAAGGGACGCAAAGAAAGCCGAGAATAGGATAGCTCAGTTTCGTAGTTTTAGAGCTGACCCTATTCCTAAACCTAATCCCACCCCACCCCCCTTCCTTACCCCATTCAGCTTCTCCCTCCCTCTCCTCCTACCACCCCACCCTCTCTCCAATTCCCTCCTCTTCTTCAAAACCCAATCCACCCCTATTCCTATAAAACCTCCTCCTAATATTCCTTGCCCCACCCCTATTCCCAAAATACGTTCCTATTCAAATGTAGCTGCCCAACCCATTCCTCAAACCCAACCTTCCCACATTAGCTTATGCTTTGCCTCCAGTAGAACGTAGCTTTGTTGATAAGCGGGATTTTTTACGGTTGGAGAGGATGGTCCAAGATCTTGTGAACTTGGTCCGTCAAAAGAGAGGCCCGTAAAGGGGCTATATTTGAACGTGCATTGTCTGATTTCTAAAAAAGACAGCACAAAAGTTCAGATCTTAGAAGAACTAGCCGTTGAGAAAGATATTTCATTCATCTCTATAACAGAAACCTGGCTTCGGCAGGGGTCTTAGATGAAGAACTACCATAGTTGGTTTCAACTTAGTTCGTTGTGATAGGATACGCCCTGATAATCCAAATTCCCACATGGGGGCGTATGCCTATATGTTAGGAATGATTTGCACATTAGTCATGTACAAATGTCGAATGGAGAAGTAGAGGTCTTAGTTTTGTCATCTTCGAGGTCTTGATTTGTCTATTGTTACAATGTATAGACCCCCTTCTTGTTCAGCAAGCTCTTTTTCGTCAGCTCTCCAATTCACTGGAAATGAGTTAGACCTGGCAGTTTGCTCGAAGGTTTTCTTTTGTAGGGGACTTTAATTTTCCGGCTAGCGTTGTAGAGTGGGAGGTTAGTCCTGATGGGTATATCCCCATTTCGAAATCGACATCTCAGTCGTTCGAAAAGCTGGAAGAATTTGCGATCTTGCGCAATTTCTCCCAGCACGTTGGTGTAGCCACTAGAGAGAATAGCGTTCTCGACTTGGTCTTTTCCAATGACCCTGATTTGATCCAGTATGTCCATGTGACACTACTAATCTGTCAGATCATCATGTTCTTGAGATAGGGTCGACCATTACTCAAAAGCCGGCGTGCTCTAGAGTAAAACCGGCCAAAAGGTCGGTTTGGCTAAGTTCAAGTTCAAAGATGAACATTGGCCGTTGATTATAGAAAGATTAGAAGAACTTGACCTGATTTCAATTCTGAAACAGGAATCGTCCATAGATGCAGCCATTGATAAGTTAGTTTCAGTTTTTAAAGGAAGTTTGCTCCAGTTTAGCAATCTCTGAATGTGTTCCGAAAGGTGGTACACGGACAAAAATTTCCAAAATATAGGAAGACTTTGTTCAAAAAGAGTTGCAAACTAGCAAAAAGGCTGAAGAGCACTTCGAATCCAGTAATTGTGGCTAGTCTCCAAAAAAAGTTGGACGTAGTTCAGGGTAAGATTAAGGCCTCCATCGAATATGACCAGTTACAAACTGAGAGTAAGGTGGTTCAGGAGGTCAGGTGGAATCCGAAGGCATTTTTCTCTTATGCGAACTCTAAGAGAAAAATGAAACACTCTGTTGGCCTTTTGAGGTTGATGGGGCAGCCATTAGCAATGTAGAGACTATGGCTAACATGCTTGGAGATCAGTTCTCTAGTTGTGTTTTCAACCCACTGAGTTCGGAAGCAACAGCTCATTGCTCTGAAGATGAGTCTGTCGAGATTGACATGGTTAGTCAAGCTGAGCGTTTAGATGATCTTGTAGTCACAGATCAGGAATGCTTTAGAGGCCATAAGGGACTTGAGGCTTTTCCAGCTCTCTCTGGTCCTGATGGTGTGACATCTCAGTTTCTGATGAGATGCTCACTGGGTTCTCGCTCCTGTTTTCTCGTACTTGATTCGCTTCATCTTGGATCAGGGCAATTTCCATCTTCACTAAAGTTAGCTC
>NC_081443.1:10324190-10351001 GCF_007210705.1 Tigriopus californicus
TATAATAATAAAATAATAATAAATAATAATAATAATAATAATAATAATAATAATAATAATAAAATAAATATAATAATAATAATAATAATAATAATAATAATAATAAAATATAATAATAATAATAATAATAAATATAATAATAATTAATAATAATATATAATAATAATAATAATATAATAATAATAATAATAATAATAATAATAATAATAATAATAATAATAATAATAATAATAATAATAATAATAATAATAATAATAATAATAATAATAATAATAATAATAATAATAATAATAATAATAATAATAATAATAATAATAATAATAATAATAATAATAATAATAATAATAATAATAATAATAATAATAATAATAATAATAATAATAATAATAATAATAAATAATAATAAATAATATAATAATAATAATAATAATATAATAATAATAATAATAATAAATATAATAATAATATAATAATATAATAATAATAATAATAATAATAATAATAATAAATAATAATAATAATAATAATAATATAATAATAATAATAATAATAATAATAATAATAATAATAATAATAATAATAATAATAATAATAATAATAATAATAATAATAATAATAATAATAATAATAATAATAATAATTATTATTAATAATATTCAATAATTAATAAAAAAAATTAAATAAAATATACCCATGAACTTGAATTTCACATTGAGAATATTGCACGCTTTCCGGATCAAATCAAGGAATTTGAACATGTCAATCCAGGAAGGATTCTTTGCACTATGAAATTTTAGCCCAGCTGAGGTAGACTTGACCGCTTGACTGCACTCCTTGTGGTAAGGTTCTGATATGCCTGAAGTTTGGCGATCCAATTTCAACACCATCGAATGGAGGACAAATGAACTGTGCTCAATTCATGAAGGAGTTGAATGCATTCTTTTTTGTGCATATTGTCGAAGAAGATGAAAAGCTTCGAGTTGGGATTGATGGGATGTTGAATAAACGGTTTGAGCTCGTCGTTGCATAGGATTTTCTTGAAGTACTTTCGAGTTGTAGTTGCATTGTCCAAGCAAAGGGTAAGTATTTCGCATCCAATTGAGTCCAGTGCCCTCAGTACTTCATTGACCTGTGCCTCGAGTATTTCTGCTGTGAGTTTTGTACATGGACAACCATGTCCTTAAATTTTCCGGCGATGCTCTTTATCATGTAGCCGACCAGAGTTTTGGTGACGGATCCACTTTCTCCAATACCACTTGGATTGCTGTGTGCGAATTCTGCTCTTTGAGCGACATAAATTTCGTCTACCATGACAAACACTTTTCGTTCCACTCATGTCAATACTGATCCCCGAGCAGAAAAATACTTGAGAGTCGACGTTGACACCTTGGGTTTAAAGTTAAGTCCAGACGAAAGGCTCCTCAAACGTAAAACTGATGGAAAAGCGAGAACCCCATCATTTAAAATCTGTTTGCAAAGGGCCGGGCTTAAATTCTCTATAGCAAAGCGCAGGCCAACAATGATACATGATCGTGCGGGTGGATAAGGGAGACGGGTTTAAAGGGTAGAAATGGAAGTGTTTATTGCCTGAAGAATTGGAACATAATGCTCGACATGTGGTCTTAATTAATGAAGCCAGGTTGCTCACCATGGTACAAAAGCGCAGATCTCTGCAACTCCCCTTTTTAAGATTCTATCATAATTATGAGTCTCAATTGATTTGCCATTTTTTCCGAGAGCTTCGTCTTGGAGTCTTGGTTACCTCTTCTTCTCTTGCGTCATCCAAACAACCATCATCACCTCGTGGAGCGCATCGAAGAAACAGAAGATTTCTCTTCATCAATCGTCCGGAAGGGAGTCAAAGGATATAACATTGAGGCGACTTGTTGTACACAATGATGGCGTGTTTGTCCCATCGTCGTGAAAACGGATCTTAGACGGATCTTAGACGAGAACTCTCTCCCAACGACATCTTCTGACGAACTCTCGTCGTGCAGTCATAATAGGCCCGGCGGGTTTGATCATCCAGGAGATCCTTGTCATCGGCCGTTTCTGACTGAACCTGAACTAACAAGAAGGCTTAAGAGCAACTCAAATCCAGTGATTGTGGGTAGTCTCCATAAAAAGTTGGACGTAATTCAGGGTAAGATTAAGGCCTCCATCGAAAATGACCAATTGCAAACTGATAGTAAGGTGATTCAGGGGGTGAGGCCGAATACGAAGGCTTTTTTCTCTTATGCGAACTCTAAGAGAAAAATGAAACACCATGTTGGGCCTTTTGAGGTTGATGGGGAAACCATTAGCAATATAGAGGCTATAATAAACATGCTTGAAGATCAGTTATCTCGAGGGTTTTCAAACCCACTGAGTTTAGAAGCAACAGCTCTATGTTCTTGTGACGAGTCCGTTGAGATTGATGACGTTAGTCAAATAGAGCAATTTCATGATCTCATACTTACAGATAATAATGCTTTAGCTGCCATCAGGGACTTACGGCTTTCGAGTGCTCCTGGTCCTGTGACATCTCAGTTTTCTCGTACTTGATGCGGTGCATCTTGGATCAGGGCAAGTTTCCCTCTTCACTAAAGATAGCTCACGTTGTTCCAATTTCTTAAGGGGGAGATAAGCCGGTCTCCAGAAACTATAGGCCGATTTCTCTCCCTCTGAATATTGTGAAGGTGTTCGAGAAGATTATGAAGTCCAAACTTGTTGAACTTATTGAGGTCAATGAAGTCCTTCCTCCTAGCCAGCACGGGGGCCGAGCACATTTTAGCACGGCAACTGATTGAGCATTTAGTGCAGGTCATTGAGGGACTGGAAAGCTGAATGAACAAACGCTGTACCAACTGACCGGCAAGCTCATAGCTGTACATGACGAACTTAAGTGAACGATCATGCAATCATCCCAATTGATAAAGGCAGGATGATACATGAGTGCTCCAAGAATGTGTGGTTGGAAAAATCGTTTTAGTCCAGAGATAGTGTCACAATGCTTGAATACGGTTCAGCCATTCTGGCTGCAATGACTTCAGCAGGTTAGCAAAAGGTCGAACAAGTCCAAAAATGTTGCAATAGGAACATTACAGGAATGAGAGAGCCCCTTTTTTTGGAGAGATTAAACAAGTTGGGACCGTATAGTGTTCAGAAAAGGTTCGAAAGGCATTTGATACTGTGCGTTTTCAAAAGCATTCATGAGCTTTGTCCCAACCCAGGATCAGGGTCAATTCTAGTGACCGTAAAGGCTTAATATGAGTTTTGGGAGCACCTTCAAGCCCTCGAGAATACAGGCTAGTTCGAACAATGAAGTCCACTTCTCTTCTTTCTCGGGCTTGTTCATTGTTGAATTTACTTCCCTTTAATATTCGTAAGGAATATGTAGACCTTGTTGCTCCGGTAGCATCTTTCAAGTCACACTTGGACAAATTTTTAGATACATTCCAGATCAGCCTTACATTCAAGGACTGGCTCGGTCTGCCAACTCGAACTCGTTGGTGGACCAAATACCATGTAAAGATTGAAAGGTAAATTTTAAACCTTTCATTTTAATAGTACTGGGGATTACATTCCCTCTAGCAGTTAGAAAAGCCCGTGAAAATAATTTATTTTGAAAAAGTTTGACAAGTGTCTGAACATCAAGACCAAGTACTTTTAGGGCTACGATTGGTGCACAATGAGAACTAGTAGGAAAAATGCAAACTTATTAGTTATTTTTTGGAGCCAATCATGTTGATGAGCTTAATCAAATAATCATTGCAGTCCAAGGTGGTGCATGAAAATGTTGCTACAAATATATTTCTTGATCTACTTCTACAAAAACATAATGTGCATTGGTGTATCAAAATTTGGAATGTTTCTGAAGTCTGATTTAATAAATAAACCAATGAATAATCGGTTTACAGTTATCGAACACCACTTGATTCCTTTGAAAATAATGGGTAAGAACTGATATTTTCTGTTATTTATTCCTCATTTTTTGTTGGTGTTGGGTCAGTTACGAAGTCAAATGGCAGCTCTTGCATTTGGATTAAAATCTAGAAATCTAAACATTCTTGCTCAAAGTTAAGTCATATCGGGGAGGGGCTGGAGTATCAGAAAAGGCAAGGATTTCAGCAAAAAATTAAACAAGAACTAACTCAAATTTGCAGAAAGTTTAGCTGAATAATTATCGATATAAATACAGATGCCTCTGACATTGGTGAACCATAATTTATAGAATTACTTTTCTTATGCCTTTTTCCTAGAAGTGATGTACTTTGATCAAATAGATCTTGCGACAAAATGATTATACAATGTATAAAATGTAATGAAAACTGCCTCATTGTCCATTTCTCATCTTTTGTAGAAAACAAATTCAAAATTGCTTTTAGCACAATTTTCCGTTATGCCTCCACTCTTGTAATCAATTCGAACACACAACAGGCCCTTGCCTAGCTTTGTCAAACATATTCAGACCTTACTCTGCTGCACAGGAGTCGGACAAATAGGAAGTATTGTTGAGAAAAGGAGGAGGTTTTGGGAACAAGTTGGGATCTTTTCTTAAACACTGCAGAGCTGATTCATTATATCTAGAATGAAAAAAAAGCACTAAGATAATTGAGTTATCTTCTAGACACGACAGGCTTCCTTTTTTGCCTCTAAAATGAATGTTTCTTGCGTGAATTGAGACTCATTCTTGTGATTCTCTGTTTTAAAGAAAGCGCATCATGTATCTTTTGTGCCACACACGTATGTTTTTACTCAAGAAAATCTTAAAATGAGCTCATTTGTCGTTTGGGTTGAAAAGGTTATTTAAAAATGGAAGTTTCACCCGGATGAAAACATAAACATAATATTTCAAAACATGTGCTGAAACTCTATTCCAAAGGGAAAAGCGTATGAAAAGTTTTGAATAATTTGTAAATGGAGGAGTATGCTTTCCTCTTGATAAAAAAGGGGCTTTCAAACGTTCGAAAAATATAAAATAAGCGGAAGAGCCCTCAAGGCTTACAAATCAAGTCGAAGGTTGGTTGGATTGACGAAAACGCATTCCTCTGAAGATTGTCTAATACCAAATCGATACTTTGTAGTCCCCGTGCTCGAACACCTTACGACTTAATTATTTAAGCCACCCATACCCGATATTGATCATACGCATCTTAATGCGCTGTGGCTTTTACAAATTTGGGTATTTTATTCTATAGATGAGGCAAATGAGGAAAGCCATATTGATCGAACCTTACACGATAGTTTGTGACAGGGTTAGAAAGGCTTTGAGTAATTAGGCTGCCAGTAGACCTTTCAAGAATCTGTTATATAAAATGCAGTTCTCCAGTTGTTTAAACGAAACTGAAGTTTCAATGAGTCATTTCATTTTTCGTGAAATAGTTCATTTTTGCTCCTCTTAAGTAATCGATTGGCGAGGTATTGATTGCAAAAAGGCTGGTACCCTAGGATATGTTTTGAGGCCAGGTAGTGATCGACCCCGTGTTTTGCTTATCCAGACCTCGCCCGGATAAGAAGTGGTCTAAAAACCGTGATTGAACGAGTAGAGAGTTACTTGTCCAGTTTGTCCTCACTTTGACATGACCGTTTTCCTTTAGGCAACAGACCTCTGAAAATGGACCAAGCTGTTACAACCAAACCAAAAAACATGCATTGCTGGACATCTGCCCCTCAGATGAACCTCGTTACCAAAAGAACGACACGTTATCAGTTTCATTTGACTCTGCCCCCCAAAAAAGTGAAAGCATGATTATCAAATTTGTATGTTACTTTTTGGCGACATCAAAATGTTTTCCAGCCAGATTCGCAATTTTCCGACATTTTTAGCCCCTTTTCCACGTTTTCAAAAAGGGGGGTTGGAACGCTTTGTCAACTTTATCTCTTTGTTTGTACATTTTAGAACATATCTAGCCATTTGGTTATTTCTGGCTTGGATTTTTCATTTGATTTTGGATCAAAGCCGTGAAATAGTTGAAAAAATAACGAGATATTTTTGTGATCACATTTGGCCCCGCACTGTTCTGCTCATGCATGCTCAATAATGCAACAGAGTGTTGGAACGCCACTGTGCCCCCTAATATGGAAATCGAAATTGCTATACTGATCCGATCACGTAATAATATAATATATTTATTAAGACTGCTTGACGTTTCTCACATTTTTTGTTTCACAGTTTCTAGAAATATAAGATAACTAAAATCAAAGAGACCTCTTCACGTGACAGACAAAAACTTGATGTCTCCAATATTCTTTAAAGTGTTAGAAATCAAAGAAAGTATGTCCATTCGTGATCGGACACTTCCTTTCATTTTGAGGGAGCTTGTCATACATGGTCTTGAGGCTCCTCTGAGTCGTTCAATATTATTATATTTTTGTTTAATGAATGTTTGACAAGAGTTTGAATTATTACTAAAACATGATCATTGCAAAGCCCAATGTCAACAATTTAGTTCGTTTTACTTTTTGGTAAACTACTTGTCCCAACTTTGAACCATACCAACTCAGAAGAAATATGGAAAGAGGGAAAAGAACGTGTTTGCCAATGAGGATCCCAGTACATTGTGCCACTTGATCGAGTGATGATTACATCATTTACTAAGATACATACGGACGACTAAAATGTTGCTTCAATTGCTTTTGCTGTTCTACATTCAAAACAACTCCGTAAAAGCTCGGGCATCAGAATTCGGAATATTTGTCCCTTCCAATTCAATTATTGACCCCTTGGTGGACAATAGGTTCGTTGTTAATGAGCGGCCCATGAACCTTTTGGATGAAATTGGTAAGATTCAATACGGACTTCAACTTCAGGGGAATCATAGCAAGTCCGGTGTAATTTGGATATTCCTTTAATCTTGATCAGTTATCAGTATAGCTATAAAAAAGTTGAATAGCTTTTTCAACACGTTTTCCGACTTTTTTAGGGTCTATTCGACTGTTTGGGTCCATTCCACTTTTTCCAGCTTTATGCCTTTCACGCATTTCGTCCATTTTTCGCATTTTGTCTGTTTTTGTTCGAACGTTCCTGCTTCATTTGACGCTACAAGAGCAAACACACACAACGAAACACAAAAAAATAATAATGGCGGAAGTCGAGATCACGTTGTAATGTTGCAAACCAGGGTGAGCTAAGGCATACTCCTTGGCCAGGGAGTTGTCCGAACAAAGCTCAAAGTTGCACGGCGTAGAACTGCAGTTATGGGTCGCACAAAAAGCTTTGTAAAGGTACTTAGCCATTTCTTGCTCTCCCTTTCTGATGTATTGAAGCCTTCTCTCCAAGACCGCTTGAATCTGATATTGATGGCAAGCTTCACATAAGCATTAATAACTTCCAAGTAATTTGCCAACAATTTCTTTAGGGTGGCCAGATTGAGGGGACGACCCTTTGATTTCGGAAGCTTTAGGAAAGCAATTTCCGAATTAGCTAACTTTTTGGGCTTGTCCAATATCCAGAGGTTTCAATTGGGTAATCTTACTTCTTGTACCTAAAACTCTAGAAAAACACCACTCAATGCATGTTTTCCGCATATTTTATCAACTATTTCGACATTTTTCCCAGCTTTTTTAGCCGCTATTTTGCCAAATATTATGGCTTATTTTTTACGGCTCTAGTTATCAGCATTGCTTGATAACATATTAAGACGAAGCCAAGACTACAGTTTTGTTAAAAATGAGAGTTGGATAGCCTTTGTTGTAACATCTGACTTTTTATATGGTTTTTCTTAGGAAAGCAAGGATGCTAGGGTGTGCTAAAAGAGGAAACTAAAAAAGCAAAGCTGCGAAATTTCTCATTTGTACGATAAATACATGTTTCCATCAAAGCTTCGCCGTGCATTTCTAACACTGTTTCTTAGAAATGCCACCCAAAAAATGTGAAACAGAGTTAGGGCTGTGGGAAAAACATATCTATGGTAAAACCACCTCATCACAAAGAAGCATTATCTATAAAGAAAGAGAAATACACAGGCAACACATTACTTAAACTACATAGAAAAGAGATTCTTGGCTAAGATATCATGTCTGAATATTTTGTAAAAGCTAAGAAAGTGAGTCATTGTCCATCCTCCTCTACTCCAACGATCAGGTCCAACTGATCCGGGTATTCCAAACCTATGGACGCCACTGCCAGCTTCGTCATTTGTCTGTGAATGGACTTCAGAATTTCACAAGAGTTCTTCGGGGTTCCTGGTGAAAAAGCATATTAACGTATTGGTTGAACTAAGGTAGGTCGAAAAGGACAAATTTTGGTCCTTGTTCCACCACGGAGAAGAGGCTACAAACAAAGACAAAAGGCATGATGACCTTCATACTCATATCGAAACGTTGGGCATTAATTTATTTTTTGCATTGAAGACCATACGGTTTGAATGTAATCATTGAAGAACTTCAACAAGAGCACGTTGGAATTTGATCTCTTCATGTGCAGAAGACATCGCACAAATGATTTTTGATTCGTTAACAAATGTGAGATAATGGACAGGCCTGTAAGGACAAAACATGGACAACTCATATTCTGGCCGTGTCTACTCTTGATCCTGGCCAAAACAACCAGGAGCACACTAAGTGTATCTCAAAACACAGTCTCAGTTACAAAAAATGAAGAGCCAAGAAGGTAGTTAAAGTTCGATTTTTTAGCTAAGTCCTCGTAGGGCTATTTTGAACCGAATTTTGAATGTACGCGTATGTATCTTTATCGCAATGTATTGACGTCAAGTTCGTTACAGAATTTTAGTTGGCGATGGTATTGATGTAAATAGGGTTGACACAGTCCGCAGCGGTAAACCGCCGTCGATACTACATGATATTCTTGGATAGTGCAGAAATCTCTGTGATCAGCATCAAGTGCGTGTCGGCGCATTTCCGTTCGGTATTTTAGATTCCATGGAAGAAAGATGGTTCATTCCTCCAGAGCCATGATGAGATCGACCGGACCAGATCGACCTCTGCAACCTGCAGAAATCGTTCAAACAAGGTGAATTTGACGCCATTTAGTTCTCCAAATCCACCTATCAATCCCAAACGGTTCGTGACTGTGGCCTTCAGCCACTCGCCCAATAGTTTCGTACCAATCAAAAAGTGCGTGATGGTGTTATTGCTTCCATATCGTATTCCTATATTTCTTTTTGAAGTATTTTGTCAGATTGGAATAATTCCATCCCAGGCAGAGATTGATACAGACCCACTCAACTAGACTGGCAGACTATATTCAAAATACTGCGTTAGTCTCATTTTCTATTTCACTGGAGAAAAGTAAAATGCTCTTTGTCCAACTATTTTATACATGACAACTTGTTTTTTTTCGTGAAGTAAAGGTCCTTGGAACTCGTAATCGCCAAACCAGTTGTAAGGCTCTAGAGGAACATCCAAAAGAAGTATGGAATGATGAAGATGGCATCTAACCTTAATTCATAAACATGCAGATCTGATCGGTGATCCATCAGAATCGATTGCTATGGTCTAATGCCTGGATTGTCCTGAGATCACGATTCACCTGAAATATTCAAGTAAGAAAATTTGATTAGGTGGGTTGCTTTCAACCTTGTTCCACCTTTTCTTCTTGTCATCGTTGACAAGGGTAAAAAAGTGTTTTGAGGCAAATATTTTAGGTGAATATGGCTGAACACGCAAACAATCAGTGCTGAATTATCTATTTTGTTTCAAAAAATTAGTAAATTATAAAATGAAATAATACATATTTGTCATTACAGGTCCTCATATCCAATGTGGTGTTCTCTGTGGCGAAGAGTGCATTATATTTCAAGTTATCGAAGGATCTTGCCGTCTTTTCATGAAATTCATTAGCACAAGCTCATCTCCGCCAACACCAATTGCCCAATCAAGGTTCAAGATCTTTGCGAAAGGTGAAGTCCCTTCCAACCTTTGGCCAAATCCAGAAGTGCTAATCTTTCGTCTGGACTCGTCAGATGGAACATTTTGGCCCAGAGATGTAGTGTCTTTGAACAAGGATCATCCAGCAGCGAACAAATATTCCATTTTGGACGAGATGAATGAATACAGAGCAAATGACGGACATTTTCATTTCAAGTTGTGTTATCCTGGTAAGACAAAAGATTCCCATTCTCTTGAAGCATTAAAGGGACTATGTTAAGTTTACATTTGGAAATACCCCACAATACTCCCAATTTCAAAGCCTGCGTCGAACAAAATCTGCAAGGCTCTGAGAAAAGACCATGTCTGTCTTGATCGAGCATGTCTCAGGCTGCACCCTCAACTTTGCACAGCATGTGCAGACACCAGGGACCCTAGCTGCTTGTTCTGGCACTTTCCTCAAGGCCAAAACCAGACTTGCCAACGAGGGAGACGGGCCTGCCTCGGGGAAGAAAAGTCCTCCTACTTCCTCAAAAAAAGACCAATATAGGGAAGGAAAAAACAAAACATCAGCAAGGTCGACACTCAAAGCAGCAACGGCCACAACAAGCTCAACAACCCCATCAGCAGAAAAAGACAGAAATTTCAACGCAACCAAGGCAAACCTCGAGCCAACAGTCAGGAGACTCGAACTTGGCCAAAGCCAAGGCCAAGCACACTTGCCGACTTCATGCCGGACAGTCTCGAGTTCCCTCAGCTCCCCCGAGGGTATGCAACCTCAAAAAAGGCCCTTGCTACCGCCCCCGTGGACGCGGACGCACTGCTCATTAAGTTGAGGTTGGAAATGATGCACATGTTCAAAACATTGGTGAAACAACTCCAATAAGGCTCTTGACATGGAATGCTGCCAACCTCTCACTCAACAAGGAGCTAGTACTACGACAACTGATTGAGAGTCATAGTGTGGATGTGGCAATCGTTACTGAAACTGTGACCCCCCGTGAACTCTCTTCCCATCCTACCAGGGTACACCACCATACAACCAAAAGCAAAAGAAATAGCGCGAGTCCTTATGCTGATTCGCTCCCAATTGAAGCCAAACATGATTCACGACAACATGACTGAGGAAGTGCCGTCTATTTGGGTAACCGTAAATGGGCTAACAATCAGGGCCATATATAGACAGTTCAATGGACACCAAGCCAAATCTTGTTCTTGGGGGAGACTTCAACCCTCACATGGCAAGGACTGAAGACAGTGACTACTATGCTCGGTCTCTACTGTGTTACTCATGTGAACAGATTGACTACTATGATCTCGAGTGGATGCAAACTGGCAGGACCTTTGAGTAATATGGCCACTACACACACAAAGGTCATAGGATCTCAACAATTGACCACATTTACACACGCACCTGCAGAAGTTCAACTGTTTCAGTCCTTCCTGATAGAATTTCTGACCTTTTTTCCTGTCTTGGCAGAATTTTAAGACTTCCGCAAGGAAAAATCCATCGGCACAACAAAAAGAGACAGAAACTTTAGGACCATGGATGTGGAACGCCTCTCCAGACCCTTTCCACCCCTCACCTGATCAAAACTGTGGAGGCCGGCTCCTCATCTGATGAGGCTGTGAAGGGCTGCAATGAAAGCATGGAGGCTGCCCTAGATGTGTCTGCACCGTTTAAGACATTCACCACTCCTAATCCTGCTTTAAGGCTCTCCAAGGAGGCAAGAGAGTGCAGGGAAAAGTGCCAAGCTGCGACAACGACAGGAGAGTACAAAATGTTAAGAAACCGATTCACATCACTCTTGCGAAGGGACAAATTTCAGAACAGTTTTGAACAGATGAAGAGAGGTGGTGCCGCAGCTGCGTGGTGCAAAGTTTCATCTGCCAAGTCTGGGGACAGGGCAGGTACTCTACACTTACCTGAAGAATGTACAAGTGCTCAAGAAGCTGCCACGGCTGAAGCAAAGTGTTTCCAAACAAAGGTGGCAAATCTTTGAAGAAACCTGCCAAATCCAAGACCAAAACTGCCTCCAAACATTGAGCTATTGGCAACTATACCAGATGTCTACAGGTTCAGTTTTTACCATGTTGGTGCCACTACCATTACCAAGATAGTGTGTGGTATGAGTAACACACAAGCTGTTGGTCCAGACAATGTACCAATTGGAGTGCTGAAGACTTCCGTATCAGCCACTGCCCTACCGTTGGCTAAAATATGTGACAAGGTAATTGACGACAAAACTTGGCCCACAAGTTGGAGCAAGGCAACCGTTGTACCACTACTAAAGCCTGGCAAGGCAAACGAATTCTTCTCATCATACAGACCTGTGGCCCTCCTTGTAGCAGTCTAAAAAGTCGTAGAGCAACAGTCTATGAACAACTGGAAGAATATGCAGAAGATAATGCCATCCTACCCCGTCAACAACATGGCTTTCGCCGCAACAGGGGTATTGACACTGCCCTTGCAAACCTATCGAATGCACCCTCACTCTCAAAAGATGCAAAGAAGTTCACAGTTGGAGCCTCTTTCGACTTCTCGGCTGCCTTAGATACCATCAATGTGGATATTGTGATAGAGGTACTTGGAGAATGGATCGGCTCGGCTGCTCTTGCCCTCATCCAATCGTATCTCACTGGAAACATGCAGAGGGTGAGATGGAATGGTGAGCTCTCGGACCCAGTCCTAATGGGTTTTGGCGTCCTTCAAGGGTCAGTGCTCGGTCCCCTCTTATTTATCCCGGTTACAGCCGCCATCTCTAGATTATGTGACAATGAAGACACCACTACGAGCAAATATCCGGATGATGTCACACCTGTGGCTTCAAACAGCATCAATTCCTTGTTACAATATGGGAATAATTTGATTGCATATGCAGCCGCAGCAGGACTCATCATTGACCCCCCAAAAAAACAGTTCTTGGCCCCATCCTGGGCTCCACCAATGAAGATTGAGGATCCCTTAATAAGCCCTAGCTCTACGACGACCGTCCTTGGATCCACCATAGATTCAGCTTTCAGCTTTACCAACTCAAACAAGGCCGTGGCTGGAGCGCTGAAGGCTAGGATTGGTGCACTTCGTTGTATCGCCGCACATATCCCAAAAGGAAAACTACTTCAAGAAATTGCTCATGCACTCATCTGGGATAAGCTGCAGCAATGTGCATGGGTCACAAGATGTAACCGTGGACTCCAAAATGATTGCCATGAAACTGGCTCAGGGCCGGATGCTGCAGCACAGATGGTCCTCAATGACACGGCACGTCTGCTACTTCATGTTCGACGTTCTGACCATGTCAAGGCAACAATCTTGGCTTCTTGAGCGTCAACCAGGTAGCTGGCTGGATATGTGCTAACCTGCGCAACGGAGGTTATGGTCTTCTGGATAACATTGCAACACCTATATCCACAGTCACCAGGGCTGCATCGGAGGGATTGCTGAGGCCTTGCTCCTCCTCCACAGCAGCTAGAAATATCGCCAAAGTATGGGGATCCTTCCCAGACCTTCGAGATGCCGCCTCACTAAATGAGGCAAAGAAAATTGCACAACAAATTGCTATTGATGTCCAATTCTAGGTATGGAAGTTAACGGTGTCTTATCTATTTTTTCTAATCTGTGATTAACAATTAACAATGACTCAAAACAAAGATTTTGGCAAGCTCATAGTAGCTAATTTTGCTAGAGTCCTCCTATTCCATAGTCGAGAAGATGTGAAATATATATCATTCTACTACTACTACTACTACTACTACTACTACTACTACTACTACTACTACTACTACTACTACTACTACTACTACTACTACTACTACTACTACTACTATTACCTTTATACCTGTTGCTAGGGAGAGTGGAGAAAGTCAATTGCCATCTATTCAATCCCCCAACAGTCAACTTTCGCAGCGATCAACTCTCCCAACAATTAACTTCCCAAGTCATTTAGTCAATTTCCCCACCAATCTTCCTTAAAGTCAACTCCCTTACAGTAAAGTAGCAACAGTCAATTTCCCCATAGTCAATTAGTCAATTCCCCAATAATCAATTCCCCCGGATCGACTCCTTAACAATCAACTCCCCCCCAAGAAACTTCAATCAGTCAACTCACCCACAGCTATTTTGTCAATTTTGCCCCCATCCTCTGTCTTCCATCTTTATCACCGGGCCCGACCAAAGCTTACCGGTAAATGTTGTCTTTATTGACAGAAAATTTGTATGAAAATCACCTGAATTTGCACAAAAATTTGCAAATGAACTTGCCCAAACATAAACGGCATCAATGAGTTCCAGAGGGCCATATGGACTATTTGTGCCTTCCTTTCTTGAAGCAATATGGAAATGAAGAAGAGAGTTCTGTCATAATAACTTTTGCGGCGGGATTTGAACCCACAATATTTTGGGAGAGGATTTTAACTTTGTTTACGTTGCCTCTTTGACTGATCGGCTGGACTAGCATCCAGTACATATTCATTGTTGCAGCAGAAAAAAAAATCTTAGTTAATTGTCAGCAAATTATAATGCCAGGGTGTAGCTATTACTGAACAATTCAACTCTCACCCCACGTTCAACTCCTCCACACTCAATTCAACCGTTTTTTGAACACAGTTTCGGATCAAAATCTTAGTTGTTATTATTATTCAATAGATAGAGTGATAGTAGAATAGATTCTATAGGATAGAGTAGAGCAGATTTGGCACGAGGTTTTGCTGCAAAGATTACAACACGTTGCGTTTGGACAACCTGGAGGGCTGGTGCGGCGCTCCACATTTTGGTACAAAGGTTAGAACCCCAATGCGATACAGACACCATGCCAACAGTTTTTTGCGACTTGACCTCATAGTGCTACCAGGTTTTGGCGGGAAGAT
Organism: Tigriopus californicus; assembly: GCF_007210705.1. Lineage (NCBI taxonomy): Eukaryota > Metazoa > Arthropoda > Copepoda > Harpacticoida > Harpacticidae > Tigriopus > Tigriopus californicus. The sequence continues at coordinate 10,338,867 of NC_081443.1, forward strand.
GATTTGGACAGCAATATTACAGTTGCCATTACCATTTAGAGTACTTAGCAAAGGGGTGCTGGAAAAAAAATAGGGCCAAGCCATTATCTGGGAAATTTGAAACAATGATCAGATAGATAAGGAGGCCAATCTAGCACCGTCAGAACGTGGATACAAAATCAGCTCCTACAATACAAAGACAATTGAAAAACAACTCATATAACCCCCTTCGCACATTTCACTTAACTGTCATTCGAAGGTTGTGGATTCCCAGAGTGGTGGAAACAATGGAGAAAATATCTTCTCGTACGAAAAGCGACCCCAAGAAACATGTTTATTCAGCCTGATCAAATAAAATTTCATTTCAAATGCAAAGTGCGCGTTTCAAAAGAGACACCATCAAATTGTGGTGGAAACTCGGAAAGCTTTGTTACTCTCTAAAAGAACTCCCACTGTTTGTTAGAGTGGCTAGTTACGCAAAAATTTAACAAAACCCTTGATTTTCAGGCTTGACGAACAACTCCTGTTATCGATGGAGCCAGAGCGAGGATCCATTGGAAATAACTGGGCAAGTCCATCCCAAGGACTTTAATTACAAGGAGGGACCTTTCCCTCAAGACCATCGTTTTAAAGGACTATCCAGAAGCACTCCCTCCTCCTCTTTACTAGATAGTGATTTATCTGGACCTACTAAATGGTATTATGCCATTGGGGCGTATGAAAAACATCAGATGTGGAACGAATATCCTGGACCACCTTCTAGAACCGTGAATCTGGTTGAACTGTTCCTTGAAATATGAGACTGTTGATATTTCTTTATCCATATACGTCTCGTCATTGGCTTTAAGGGAGAATCAAAGGTCTTCAAGAATAAAGCGAGTTTCTGACAAAGGCATTCAGCAATTACCTGGGGTCGGAAAGATAGTTTGTCTGGATTGAAAAAAAAAAACTTATCTTTTTTGCTGTTTTGTGGAATTCTCTTGCCTTTATTTTCTTATATTATTTGACCCACCGACGAATTTGAGTCGTCAGATCTGGGTGACCCTGGAATGAAAGGTTGATCTGAAATTTAATCAAAAACCTGTCTACAGAACAACGCCCTGTGACTGTTAAGGGGAAGCAAAAGTGAAGGATCGCAAGTAAGAAGAGAAGAGGACTCCATTGTTGGACCTAACCTGGAGTCTCATGGGCTTCATGAGGCCCTCAGGACCCACGTTAAGCCGCCAAAATAACTGCAATTGACCCTAAAACCTGGGTTGGGACAAACCTCATAGATGTTGGCGAAAACATTGGGTATCACATACCTTTTTTTCCCCTCTCTGAATACTGAGTCCCAACACTTCGAATCTTAACAGTTTTCCCCAAAGAGAGAGTTTTCTCATTCGTTCCATGTTCTGATGCAACATCTTTTTACCTTTTCGAAATTGCACAACCCTGGTGAACTAAGTGGAGCCCAAATGGTTGGAGCACATTCAATATGTGACTACCAGTGACTTGTATAGAGTTGTCATTGTGATAGTGACTCTAGACATAGAAGTACGAAACAGTAGGTTCAACACGTTTCTTTGTAAAACTTAAGAGATGAACTGCCGACACCGTGACTTACTCTCACGACTTCTGGAATATGGACGTAATCCCTAGGTCAAAAAGAGTGAGTGACGTCATATACGGCGAAAATCCCACGCTTATGGAGATTGAAGAAGTAGATCCACCGTTGATATGATCCTAAACGTACCTATCCTAATTAACCAAACCTTACTTAAGCATACCCGACGTAACCTAACCATTCCTAACCTAACCTTACTGCCCTAACCTTACTTATGTTGTCATCAGGGTGGACAATTTTGAGAATCAGCTTGACTTTTGGACCCTAAGTGGACAAAAGTCTCCAAAAGGTGTCCAAAGTGTCCAAAAGGTGTCCAAAGCCACTGAATTTAGGAGCAGCAGTCCATTGCCCTATTGATGAGTTTGTTGGGACTGGCAAGGCTTGTCGAGTTGAGCATTTCGATGATCTCGTAGTCACAGATCAAGATGCTTTAGAGGTCATCAGGGACTTGAGACTCTCGAGCTCCCCTGGCCCTGATGGAGTGACATCTCAGTTTCTGATGAGATGCTCACAGGTTCTTGCTCCTGTTTTCTCGTAAGGGGGAGGGGGAGATAAGTCACTCCCCAGTAATTATAGGCCGATCTCTCTCACTTCGAATATTGCGAAGGTGTTTGAGAAGATCATGAGGTTCAAACTTGTTGAATTTCTTGATATCCATGAAGTCCTTCCTCCTTGACAGCATGGATTCCGAGCACATTTTAGCACGGTTACCCAACTGATTGAACATATAGAGCAGGTTATTGAGAGACTGGAGAGCCATGAATCAGTCGATGTAGTTTATCTCGACTTTGCCAAGGCCTTTGGCAAAGTAGATCATGGCTTTTTAGTTAACAGGCTCCATGAGATTGGGATCCAAGGCAAGGTTCTCAATTGGCTAAGAAGTTTCATTTGCGGTAGGAAACAATTAGTTAAGGTTGAGGGATAGTGACGTACATGATGTTAAGTCGGGTGTCCCTCAGGGCTTCATTTTGGGTCCTCTCCTTTTCACTATCTTCATTGCTCCGCTTCAGAAGTTTGGTAGTTGAAATGTCAGTATCTCTTCTTATGCTGATGATACAAAATTGGTAGTTGGTAGGAATGGGCAGAACTCCGGTTGTCTGTTAGAGGTCCTAGACCAAATCTACTCCTGGGTTCCTACGAGTAACATGGCTCTGAATGGAAGGAAATTCCGCTTAACGACCTTTGGGTCGACGCCAGTAGACACTAGACACTCCACTATTAGATGATGAAAGTAAGGACATTGATGAGCGCTCTCATCCATGAAGGATTTAGGTGTAGTCCTCCAAGATAACGGAAAGTTCGATGAGCATATCCAGTTGAAAGTTGGTAAGGCTTTTCAAACATGTGGTTGGATGTATCATACGTTTAAACCTCCATTGCCATAATGGTCCTTAGGTAACTAACCTTTTGCTGGGAGATGCGGATGTATTTGTAAAGAAAGCAGATCTCCTGAATTAAACGGTACTTACAGAAAAAAATCACGCAACTTTTTCAGAAAAGAAAATGGCAGAAAATCGGGGAAGCAATTTTGACAAACGGATGGGATTTAGCCACTAAACCGAGTCCTCAAACTATCGATCCATTTTTCGGAAAGGGAATAAATGTTAGGTCAAGTAATAGAATTGCTTCAGCAAATTACTAACACTGACAATTGACAAGGTCCTTGAGTGCATCTGATCATCAAGTTTTCTATATCCAATTTTATTTTTATCTCAGATTATTTGAAAAGACATTACCACGTTAGATGCATGTTTATTGAACGACAAGTCAAATGATGAAATTATGCGGAAGTTACACAATTTTTACAAAACCAGTTGCCGTTGATCTCTGCTAGTGAGTTATACTCAGTACAATAGCAATGAATCCAATTTTCACATTGATCGCATTGAACAAAACCAGACAAATTTCTGTTGAGATCGTTGGAAATATTGCAATAGTGGCATTTCCATATTAATTTGGCCGCCTCATACTTAGAGAGGAATTCCTCTTTTTGAGGCAAATTTTTGGCTTCCTGTAATACAGTTTCTATATTCAAAGATATACAAAACATCCAACAATTGCTGTCTAGAGAGGAGGTGCAACATTCTAAAATCAAATCTTTTTGGAGGGATTCCGGTACAGGTTGGGGGATTTTCTTTCTTTTATTGCTGGTCCGAGGAAAGATTGATTGAATCCGCTCTCTCTTCTGTCCCCTGTCTAATTTAGGAAACAATGGTCCACTGGTTTGTAAGGCATCTTGAACTTTCTTCAGAAGGATCTCGGCAGCAACTGGTGTTAAAGTGTTGAGTTGGTTATTTAACCTCTGTAGTACAGCTGCCTTTCGTTCTTCAAAGCTCTAAAAAACAAAATAAAAAATACTATGGGAAATGAAAAATAAATTAGGGTTATCCAAATTTTACAAATCTCTACACGGTGCTTAGAATATTGTTAAATAATTTTCAGCCATGTTCTCAAGATTTTTAAAGATAATTTCTAATATAAATAAATCAAAAATCTTAATTTCTGATTTGTAAAAGAACCAGTGATCTATTAAAAACCTATAAAATGACACTTAAAACACCCTTTATGCTACATTAGTCCAAAAATGCCCATAATCAAAATCAAAAGATACGTTAGTTGCACCTTCCCTAGAAATTTTTTAGACATATAAAGCAGCTACTTAGCTATTGCAAGTTGATTGTTCCCGTTTTTGTATTCATCTGAATTTTGCAAAAGATACATCCAATAAATAGCCTTTATTTATAAAAAAACTTAAAAGCGATTTATGCTTTTCCAAACGACTTTGTTCAAACTGAAGAAGAAATCACTAGTGTTCAGGATTGATTTGTTTTTTCTTGAGATTGTGCAAGAATTGGAAAAGTAATTTAACATTTTTATAAGATTGGTTTGAAAAAACGTTTATATTTATCTTAACATTTTAATAAAGTTTAGGTGGAAGGAGGGCATTTGGGACTTCATTGGGACTTTGAAATCGAACATAAGTCATTCAGTGGAAACCTTCATTTAGTGGAAAAAATCTAATAGGAAAGTTTTAGCCTTAGCTACAATCACAAAAAGCACTGTCATTCGTGTTGATTTTATGTCCCAGACCAATGCCATTATATTTTAAGTATTTATCTCGAAACCTAATGCAATATTCTAACCATCGTGTGTCTTCGAAATGCAAAAGGTTTTCGATTAAGTAGAAATACAAATGTTAACATTACACCAGACAGATTTATAATCTGTTCCTTGCAATTTTTGTCGTTGTCAGGCGTATCTTGAGTTGGTTCTCCCTCCTCAAAAACTAGATCTACATCTCGATTTGAACGATATTCTGTTTTCATGGTCAACAAGTGAGAATGTTTGCAAGTATTTCTTCTGGCGTAATCGGGGCACGTGCAAGTCATTTCATGACTACAGACACCGTTGGAAGAGCATCTAGGGCAACGTACTTCACAAATGCTTTTATTGCACTTGTAAGGGTTTGGAGCGAGGACGTAAGTGCTAAGTTAGTAACTGGTCGGGGCTCTGAACATCAAACTTGCGGACGTTGAATCTATTCTCTCCAAGTGAATAAACTCCATAACCTTCAGAAGTGTCCGGGTGTTGCTGGTTATAACATGCTTGTGCCCGAGATGGCCTTTTTCCGCCCAATATATGGTGATGAAGAATCAACGCTTTTCCAACATAAAATTCATCGATTTTTAGCAAAGCGTGACACAACTGGTCAACTCTGTCACTTCGCTTGAGCGTTAAATCTTTTATCGTTCGATGATACCTAAAAAAATGATGAAAAGTTAAAACCATCAAAATGATACAACAAATGAGTCCCTTATGTCCCACCAAATGGATTAAAGCATGGGAAAGAAGTTTGCGCATTAGAAATAACCTGTACTATGAAAAAGGAACTTAACATACAATTTGTATTTGTTAGACTTTTTTCTCCATAAGGCATAATCATTGGAATTTTAAGTCCAGTCTGAGAGTATGTATCTGATTGGGATCTCATCTAGTCGAACTTTGAGTAACAATTTATTCAACATTTCTGCATCCGTGTGTTTTAAGCGAGTGCCAATTTTTTTTGGTGTGCCAATTTCTATTTAACCCTTTAAGACTTACCTTTCTTCGATAAGGTTATGGGACAAGATCCCGTGGTTGAAACAACGAGCCCATTCTTTTGGTTTGCATACTTTTCCATTTGGACCGTAATCATTGACAAAATAATTCCATCCATCTGACTTGCCGCTCTAAAACGTAAATGTTCAAACCGTTTATGCATAAATTGAAACATAGTAAATGCATGGCCGTTTGTAAAAATTCTAACGATCAATTTTGCCAGAGTAGGTTAAACTTGTATTTTTTCTGAATGCCTATTATATTTTAACGATAATCTATTTCCTGGAAAAGAGCAACACCAAGTGCTTTTGTTTTGAGCATAAAAGTGCACAATCATTTGATTGAATATTAGAATCTTATAAGAGGAAATGCAATTCCCATTTATGATTAATTTCTTTTTTTACCCCTTTCGTTCTCGTAAGCTATTTTTAATAAATGCTCACAAAATTGAATAAAAACTACTGCTTACATACCTAATCTTGCTTCAGCTTGTAAAAAAGGTCCAGAACTCTGACTCCGTGGGAGTCAAACGCAATTGGCTGAGACACGTCCGTAATTCGGGATCGTGAGGTAGGAGACGATTTTTCCAAGCGTTCTCGAGATGCCACGCACATTTAACGTGCTTCACCGGTAAACTTGGGAACGCCTCTCGCCAAGCATTAATGAAAGAAGCCGCCACATCAGACATAATCACTTTCACGTAGTGAACAGCCTCTTCAGCCAAGCGATTGAGTACAACTAAGCCCTGTTTCACCACAATCGAAGCCTCTGTGTTGGCAACAATTTGTATCACTGGTACGCCTTCGCCTCTTTTATCTAAAACATAAGATTACCAAAATGGAAAATGCGGCATACTTTTCGAACACATTTAAAAATTAACAGAGCTTGTAATATGATTGTGTTCAATTAACATTTGCTTAAAGTAATTTAAAAAATGGAACTGTTTACTTACCAGTCACTAAGAATGAAATTAGCGGGTATTTTGATGAATTTGTCCCATGTGTTGAATCCATGAAAAGAACCGTGGGCTGTTCTTTAAATGCTTTAATCATGTCCGACGATGCGAAGATTATGAAAGTGTTCTCTTCGGTCTTGATCACTTTTTCGGATATTTCTTTCGGGATAGCAGTCGGTTTGACGGGCAACCCGTCAAAGGAACACGCTCGAAACTCCTCCCTTGTCATTAGATTACAAATATTTTCAAAATCTGATTTGGTTAAATCGACATTTGTGTGAACATATGCTCTTGCAAGGTTGTCTAAATCTTGTAGCGTAACTATCTTATTCCCTCCTGCAACGCAGTCCGCCGGAGTGCAGTATCTTTGAAGGACTGAAGGTTTTGGAACTCCTGCTTGAAGTAATCCAATAAGCATCTGCTTGGTAATCTTGGAGATTCTTTGAAACCTCGATTGCATGGGTGTGGGTTTTGCAGCCCTTTATTACGAATTGCATTGCTTGCTGGGAACATTGGTTTCCTGGGATATCTGGTGGACATGAGCACAATGTCATTTGTTTGGTATAGTATTTGGCCTGGCATTCATGACGTGTGATCTTGGCTTTCTTTCTTGGTTTTACTTGGGCATGGCTAGTTCGGGTTCCAGTTATCACTGTTTTGAGAATTCGGGTCGCGTTGTTGACTTCATTGGTCTGTCTTTGACCATTGTCCAATACGACGTCGTCGTTTGAATCTCCCTGGTTTGAAGCCTCTATTTGGAGGGCATCAATCGATTTTCTGTAGTGTCTGCATTGAAATCTTTCAATGCCATTGCGTCCTGTACGTTTAATGAAGATTTTGTCCAATTCCTGTTCCATCACCCAATTTTCCAACAAATCCAGCGATGCAAAGGACTCATTGATGTAGTCGTGTGCATGATCCTCATTGCATGGGCCGCGGCAATTTTTTTGGTGTCTCGCTAGAATTTCGGCACTACCAAGTATTGTTCGACACCGCCGACGATGATATTCTGAAAAATTGCAGAAAAATTGTTAAATAAGCGATTTATTTTTCTCAAAATTTTCAATAAACCAACGATGTATGGCTTTGTCAAAAGATGGAGGTATAGACATGGACAGGCGAATTGTTTCAATGCAAGTAATTTACCAGTTTTAAAGAGGATGCGATATTACAGATCAAACATATAGGAATTCAAACGATGTTATTGCCACAGTCTCTTTTATGACAGAAAAATAACGATATACTTACTTGACGACATCCTCTCTTGTTGATGGAAACTTGCACCGGTAATTCGGGGTATCGAGTGAAGTATTACATTAAATAGAAGAGGATTAACGCCTTTGACTTTTAAATCGTCACAGCCCGGTTGGTCTTCAAGAGGACAATTTCGCGCCAATTTGTTTCCAGGGAATAACGAATCACTGCACAAGGGATGCCATTATTGAGACCTGTAAAACTGATGGGATACTTTCCAATTTGGCAGGCCTGAAAAGTATTCTCCATCCAGAACTACATCCAGCAAAAAGTAAGCCACCTAAGGACCATACATTGCCATGGGCGGATTCCACGCCGTTCTCAGAATCGGACGAAAAAGGTGACTTCACCGTAGAGCGTTTCCTCTTCTCTAAGGGCTTCTTCCCTTTGGAAGGATTGGAGGCAGACGCACCTTTCCCCCATGAGTTTAGTGGGCGGTTCCCTTCCATATCAGATGATGACCCCGTGGGTGGCCAAGGCATCGAAAGAGGATTGAGTTGATACTGATGTTGCTCGGTGGGGGCCAGAGAAGCCAACGGTTGCGATGGGTGTCAAAGTCGGGTTTTAACTTTTGGCATAACGATGATATTTCGAGATTTTCGAGAAGGGGAAGTATGCTAGACCGACCTGTTGGTTATATCCACGTGTAATGACCATAAACACGGACGTACCGATTGGGCTGGACAAAAATAAACACTCAAACGGCCGAATTGGCAGAATGCATGTAAACTAGGGCACGGAACGTGACTTGCACGCAGGTTTCATCAAACCTCGTACCTCTCTCATCTCAGTCGGGGAAATATCTATTTTTTTTCTGGGAAATGCTGGTAAATCATCTCATCACAGTCAAAGAAAACAATAAGTATCGGTTTCTTCACGCTGTTAAACTTGAATGTCTTTATCGGACCTTTTGCTCCGACCTTGGACCATTGCTTGCTTTGGTTCTTCATCTCAGGAGTTGAAAATGAGATCCAAGATTCATCTATTGTGACAATTTTTCGCAAAAATGAATTTCCCTCTTGGAAAAACCGCTTTTTGTATTCCTGCGCCACTGATCAGATGGCCCTTCTCGTGATCGTCTAAAAATAGGCGCGGGACCCAACAAGCAGCCTTTTTTGAAAGATGAAGGTCTTCATGAATGATCCTTTTGATTGTTCCTCGTGATAATCCGGATCATTGTTGATTAAACTTTCCATTGAATTGGCATTGTCCTGAGTCCGGATTGGGCGATGGGATTGACGACCCCGCCGATCTTGTTTGCTCCCCCGTCCTTCCCTGAATTGTTTATGCCAGGAAAATACCCTTGGTCTGGAAAGGGCCAAGTTCCCGTAAGCCCCTTGCAGAAACTTGAACGTCTCAGTGCCCGACTTCCCGGCGTAAACGAAGCTCTTGATGGTGGCAGCCTGATCCGTCATTTTCTTTACACAGAAATTGCACAGGGGCTTGTGATGGTGATTTTCAAAAATATACCTTAATTTTCCAGGAACTCGTCAGCCTGGAATTTTTGTGAAACAAAAAATCTTCGGAAGTCTTCGAATTTACATGTAAAATCTTGGATTTGGATAAAAGACATCAATGAGCCGATGGTTTGAGGCTGTCTTGTTCTTCTTGGTATTTCCCTCGTACATAAACCTCATTGAATTAGAACGTGACTTTGTCAATGCAATCTGACTAGACTCGAGTTTGACGTTGGACCAGATTCCACGACGTTACTACTTCGGAACATCAGGAAGTTTCTAATTTTTTTATTGAAGTATTAGGTTGGCAAACATGTCAATTGCTTCGGTCGAAGTGGTCGACTAGATTGTGTCTTTGTTAAGCCACAGTCTGTGGTTAAGCTTATTATGGCAAACATAAAGTTGGGCCAACGACCAACTTTAGGTAATTTTGGGTCAATTCTTGACCAATCTACCCATTGGCACGAGGTGGGTTACAAAACTGAAGAGATTGCATATTAATTCAATCTCATTTCCAAACTCTTTATTCACCACCTTTCAGCTAACTTTCGCAATAAACTTATTCCACGTATGGACAATAATAACTGATTTGGGCGAAGGCATAGAAAAGAGACATGGACTTTGTTGTGGCATCACTGTCATTTTGAAATATGATGCAGCCATAAGGAAGACTCGTTGTTAACTTTTCAAAATTACCTCTTAAATGAACTACAACCGATATCATGCTCAATCATTTTCAAAACTTGAAGCGATGCTTTAGCATACCCACAAATACGAAATTCTATAAATTTACTTGCTGATTTTTTATGAATTTTTTACCAAGCTGAGCAACGGCAATCGCCGTAAACTTGCCTTGGAAAGACTTTTGTGTTTCAAATGTTTGGGGAGACATTTTACGCGGGATTGTCAGATGGGGGCTGAATGTGCAACATGTGGGTCTAGGAACCACCATTCCCTGCTGCACAAACCAGAGGGTCTCAATGAAACAACTTGGACGCATAACAAGGAGGGAAGGCCGAACAATACCTATTCAGGGACCAAAACGACTCTAACAGACCACACCCAAATAGGTACTTCTTTGTGTTCCAAGGTTTGTGGGACAACTAGCTGCAATTACGGTAAAACACTTTAGTCAACGTGTCAATCAAACAAAATCCCGGCCTCATCCTACGTTGCCATGCCATCCTGGACGATCAACCAGCCACCACTTTTGCTGACCCCTCTGTTTTTGAGTTCTTTGGAAATCACGGCTCCTAGACAGAATTTTACAATGTCGACCTTGAGTGGTTTAATGACTACAAATGAGGGTAGGTTGACCTCGCATCTGAGCGTCAGGGGCGCATATGGGGGAGATATATTCGATCTCCCTAAGACATTTGAAAACAACATGTTTCCAGACCCTTGTATTGAGGTGGCCACTACGGGCATGCTAAAAGCCCATCCACTTGCTTTGCGGAGAGCTTCCATGAAGTGGATTGGGCTACTTCGTTCCTTTTCCTCATAGGTAGAGACGTTGGAAACGCTTAGTCCAGCCAACTATTTGGACATCACTTTCCATTCGTGCACCATACAGCACTGGGCTGGGCAGTCGTGGGCTCAGTATGCCCAAACGCTCAAGTCCCTACCACCACAAAAGTCAGGGTCTTGAGATGCTCTATTCAACACAATTTTTGGCCGCCCCCTTTTGGCCGCCCCAGTGTTCCCGGGGAAGCCTTCCGCGGAGTCCTCTTGGGAGTTGGACATGCACTTTCCACTTGGGAACGTTTTTAACACTGGCCCAAAAGATGAAATTATTAGTACTTCACGGGAGGATGAACGTTTCTTGCGCATCATTGGCAAGGGAATTCATGTTAATGCGGAAGGGAACCTGGAGATGCCACTACCATTTAAAAAGGCGAATCCCATACTGCCAAACAATCAGGCGGCAGTCTACCACAGAACCAAGCAACACTGAACAAACTCGCGGGTTGTCCAATAAAACAAGGGCAATGTGTCAGTGCCATGCCAAAAGCCATCAACGCAAAGCACATTGAGGTGGTCCCCAATAATGAGCAGACGATTCCCAATGGATTGGGTTGGTGGCTCGCAATATTTCCTGTTTTTAACCCAAAAAAGGGATAGCTGCGGATGGTATTCAATAGTTAGGCAGTCTATTATGGGACAAGCTTAAACGACGAACTGATGCAGGGCCTTGATCAAAATAATTGCCTCAAGGAAGTGCTTTTGCGAATTCGGCAAGGGTAGATTGGTTTCGTGGCAGACATGGAAGCTATATTTCACTCATTCCACTTGAACCCGGAACACAGCGACTGTTTGAGGTTTTATTGGTTTAAAGAAAATGATGGAGGCCAAGAATTGGTTCAATACCGTGCTCGGGTACATATTTTTGGAAACCGACCTAGCCCTACAATAGCCACGTTTGGGCTGCGACATGCGGCCAGCAGGGCAATGACTTCAACAACAGGGGCAATCAAGTTCCCTGACCCGCACGTTAACGTTGATACCGGCCTTGGAAGTGCTGACTCCATAACTGAAGCTGTGGACACTCTTATGAAAGCCAGGAACATCTTGTCAGAATACAATATACGCCTCCACAAAATTGCATCAAGTGAAGAGCAAGTATGTCTTGCATTCCCAGTGGCGGAAAGGGCTAAAGGACGCCACCGGGTTGGACTGGAGGATACCTAATTGCAGAGAACATTGGGGGTGGCTTGGGACCTGACCGCTCATGCGTTCAAAGTTGAAGTCAGGGTTCCTTACCTACCATTTACCAAGCGAGGAGTTCT